>NC_090821.1:73761372-74064257 GCF_000390325.3 Nicotiana tomentosiformis | reverse complement strand
GGCAATTAGATAAAAAGGTAAAAATTATTAGGTCAGATAGAGGTGGTGAATATTATGGAAAATATAATGAATCGGGACAATGTCCAGGTCCATTTGCAAAGTTCCTCGAGGAACATGGCATATGTGGATAGTATACTATGCCAGGAACACCTCAACAAAATGGTGTTGCAGAAAGGAGTAATCGAACACTTATGGATATGGTTAGGAGCATGATGAGTAATTCCTCATTACCCAAATTATTGTGGATGTATGCTCTTAAAACCGCTGTATATTTATTAACAGGGTTCCTAGTAAGGCAGTTCCAAAGACCCCTTTTGAACTGTGGACAGGAAGAAAACTTAGTTTAAGGCACCTGCATGTTTGGGGTTGCCCAGCAGAAGCTAGAGTTTATAATCCACAAGAAAAGAAATTAGATTCTCGAACAGTAAGTGGTTACTTTATTGGTTACCCAAAAAAATCTAAAGGGTATGTGTTTTACAGTCCAAATCCTAGTTCGAGAATTGTTGAAACCGGTAATGCAAGATTCATTGAGAATGGTGAAGTTAATGGGAGTGTTTATAAGCAAAGTGTGGAAATAAAATAGGTGAGAGTCAATATTCTATTACCCACAAATGTGCCTACTTTCACACAAATACCAAATATTGTTTCAGTTGTTGAAGAACATTTTGACAACACCGAGCAATATTTGGATGAAATATTTCATGAAGAAACTGACTCACAAATATCTGACACAAATGAAACACAAGAAATGCCATTAAGAAAATCTCAAAGAGTTAGAAAATTGGCTATTTTAGATGATTACGTGGTTTATTTACAAGAGTTAGATTTTGACATTGGTCTTAAGGATCATGTTTCATTTTCACAAGCCATAAAAAGTAATGAGTCTGACAAATGGATTGATGCCATGAATGAAGAGCTAAAATCCATGAAATACAATAAACTCTGGGATCTCGTTGAATTGCCAGAAAGTTGTAAAAGAATCGGGTGTAGATGGGTCTTTAAGACCAAACGCGATTCATATGGAAATATTGAACGATACAAAGCCAGACTTATTGCCAAGGGTTATACTCAGAAAGGAGGCATTGATTATAAAGAGACCTTTTCACCAGTCTCAAAGAAAAACTCGTTAAGAATTATTATGGCTTTGGTGGCTCATTATGATTTAGAGTTACACCAAATGGATGTGAAAACTGCTTTTCTTAATGGAGACCTCGAGAAGAAAGTTTATATGGACCAACCAGAGGGTTTCGAAACTAAAGAAAAATGTCAAATGGTGTGTAAACTGAAGAAGTCAATATATGGACTTAAACAAGCCTCACGACAATGGTATATAAAGTTTAATGATACCATAACATCTTTTGGATTTGTGGAAAATACCGTTGATCGGTGTATATACCAAAAGATCAGTGGGAGCAAGTTTATATTTTTAGTCCTATATGTTGATGATATTCTACTTGCTGCTAATGATTTAGGCATATTGCGTGAGACTAAAGATTTTCTCTCTAAGAATTTTGAAATGAAAGATATGGGTGAAGAATCCTATGTGATAGGAATAGAAATATTTCGTGATAGATAACAAGGATTAATGGGATTGTCTCAGAAAGGCTATATCGAAAGAATTCTAGAGAGATTTAATATGAACAATTATTCAGCAGGAATTAATCCAATTCAAAAAGGGGACAAATTTAGTCTCATGCAATGCCCTAAGAATGATGTAGAACGAAAGGAAATGAAATCAATTCTTTACTCTTCAATTATTGGTAGTCTGATGTATGCTCAGACTTGCACAAGACCGGATATTAGTTTTACGGTCGGAATACTAGGAAGATATCAGAGTAACCCAGGAATCGATCACGGGAAAGTTGCAAAGAAAGTTTTGAGGTACCTGAAAGGAACAAAGGATTACATGCTCATGAATAGGAGATCCAGGCATTTGGAAGTTGTTGGATACTCTGATTCAGATTTCGTTGGATGTATTGACACTAGAAAATTCACGTTTGGTTATTTGTTCCAATTAGCTGAAGGAGCAATATTGTGAAAGAGTGCCAAACAGTCTGTCATTGCTACATCCACGATGGAAGCAGAATTTGTGGCATGTTTTGAAGCCACAATTCATGCATTATGGCTGCGAAATTTTATTTCAGGACTTGGGGTTGTCGATACCATTACCAAGCCGTTAAAAATTTACTGTTATAATTCTGCAGCAGTATATTTCTCCAAGAATGATAAGTACTCTAAAGGTGCCAAGAATATAGAATTAAAGTACTTTACCGTCAAGGAGGAAGCTCAGAAACAAAGAGTGTCACTTGAGCATATTAGAACTGATCTCATGATTGCAGATCTGTTAACGATAGGTTTACAACCAAAGACATTTAAGGAACATGTACATAGAATGGGTCTTGGCTGTATTTATGATTGATGTATTTATGATTTTTGACACTCTGGGCTCATTTATGTATTTCTGATATACATTAATAATTTCCTATTTCTCATAATGGTGTACACATTATTATTTTGAGATGTTGCAGGATAAGTCTCAATGAGATATTATTGTGGACCATAATATTTTATAACTTATGAACCCGATATGATAAATTACTAATGTTGTAGTATGTGGAAGGGAGTATGTAGATAAATTATATATAATCGCCATAACTCACATTTACTAGTTTATCGTATTGTGGTATTTATGGTGGACATTGTAGAAGAGATTTATTTATGCGCAACTAATGTTTCTATATTAAATATTAATATTATGTGATTATTGGGCCAAGTGGGAGAATGTAAGATTTTCTTACATTTTGGTGGCCCAATAAGTTTAAGGCCCATAATTAATATTTAATTAATGAGCAAATCTCATCCGTCCGATCGGATACTTGATGGACGTACCGGATTAAATGAGAACCTCTATAAATTGGTCCTCTCTCCACCCATTTGGGTTACCGTATTTTATTTTCTCTCTTCCATCATTAAAGTCGGCGGTAACGAAATCTATAGCAATGGGCGAGAAACCAATTTGAATTAACGCTTCCACTTCACGATGATGGCTTACGATTGAAGTATGTTTTCTGTACGATTTTGTGTAAGATTATCATGTTCAAGATCCTGGTATGCAATTAAGTTTATGTTTACAATTTACACGTAAATTTTAAAGTTTTAGTAAAAAACAAAAGCTTAATCAATAGGGAGATAATGCTACATAATATGACAGGAAAACATGGGCGTGATGAAACAATGAACTAAGGGAATCTTGTGCCATAACAATGATAGGTTACTCTGTCAAAGTTTGATGGTTACTCAGTGAAGTTATGAGTGTAACATGCTAGTATGAACTTTGATAACAGTTGTAGTGTAAAGAAATTCTTGGCTGAAGTTTGGCAGGTATGCCGTGTTATTTAATTTGATCATGAATTAGAGGCGAAAGCCTGGTGATCTCCATTTTAAGCAAAGAATACCACATGCAAGTCCCAAAATATATTTGCACCAAAAAGCCCACATGTGCGCTATTCATAGACAATAAAATTACAAAATAAATTAACGGCATAATTGACACTCTGATATGCAATAGATGACGCCTTTAGAAAGAAGACGATATAATTGTTGATCATAAAGTGAAGACAGAGAGAACTATTGATAAAATATGAAGAAAAAAAAACTTACGTTAAAGTCGTTGAAGACAGAAACCTCTGTTGAAAATGGAGAGGGAAACCCTTCATTATGAATCTTAACATGTATACCAAGTTATGAAAATAATGGGAAAATAAGAAATGATTATAAGTATAATACTGAAGACAATTAAAATAGAGAAGACCGAAAGTCTGAGTATATAGAGAAATATAAGGCCTTTACCTGAAATTTCACGGGAAAGAGAAAGAAATGCAGAGAGGGAAGATGGAATAGTGAGGAGAAACAGACATAGGAGGGATTGATTTTTAAAGCACTGATATGAAAGGGTGGAGACGTTTCCCAAAGAGGAACGAAAGTGTCTTAGATGCTTGCTTAAATAATTTATCAGAAAATAAGAAAGAAGGCAAAAAACTGAGAAAAAAGAAAAATGTGATTCTTTGGCAAAGAGAAGTGCCACGTAGCCTTGCTTGTGGCCCTCTATTATATATATATATATATATATATATATATATATATATATATATATATATATATATATATATAATAGAGGGCCACAAGCAAGGCTACGTGGCACATATATAGATTAGACAAAACTCTAAATAAATTAATCAAACAAAAACATTTAAAATTTCTAATCGTAAAATCATATACGCATAAAAACTAACAAAGGCTGACACGTAAACAAAGATTTCATCATGCACTGGATAAACAAAACAAAATAAAACAAGTTAAGATATTAAAATAATAAAGAAAAATTATATTGCCAAACAATTCGAGAACAACGTGAATCTGAAAGTTCCATTTCCAAATTTTACCTAATGCTTCAAACACATTTATGTAAAAGAGCACTGAAAAGTTTGGACCTTTTAGGATGCAATTTTCTTTTAAATTAAGTCGCCTGATCTATACTTAACATTCTAACAATAAAAAATTAAAAATAATACTAACCTTGAGCCAAGTTCACAACATTAACTAGTGTAATAATTAGGTTCATCATAAGTAATCCGCTGATAGCCGACACATTTTTAGTCCAAATTTAAATGAAGGTAAAAGAAACTAGTCTACTTCATTGCCTACTTATTGTAACTAAACATACTAATTTCAGCACTCATGCATTTACTTTTAACGAGTAGGAAGTAGAATAAGAACCAAAGAAACTGAAAAGATCTCGGGTATGCCATTCTTCTTCACTTTCAATCAAATAGAAAAACATTACAAGGTTGAAAGCTACCTAGATTGTAGAATTTTAGACGCAACAGCAAGGTATAGAAAAACGACAACTAAACTCTGTCACGACCCAAAATCCCAATATGTCGTGATGACGCTTATCTCGATACTAGGCAAGCCGAAAATCTCGATAAACCACAATTTCTCTTAAGTTTGAAAATACAATAATTTAATATAATATAAAATCCCACAAATACTGACACGAACACTCCCCAAAACTTGGTGTCACTGAGTACATGAGCATCTAATATGAATACAAGTCTGGAAAATACGGTCTATAATAGTTTGAGATCAAATACAGTAAATAAAGAGATAGAGAAGGAGAGACAAGGTCTGCGGAACACGACATCTACCTCAGAATCTCCTAAAACTCAACTGCGTGAAATGATCAACACCCTCTATATCCGGGAATACCTGGATCTGCACACGAAGTGCAGAGTGTAGTATGAGTACAACCAACTCAGCAAGTAACAATAATAACTAAGGAACTGAAGATAATGATGAGCTATACAGTTATAGTTCCCTTTCAGTAATTCCAGCAAAGAATAGACATGCTTTCAAATCCGGTAGTTTAAGTCAAAATTAATTTTATACAGTTCAATTTCATGTAATACGGATATAAAATCTTTCAGAGATTTCACAACAATGACAGATATCAATCAAATGCAATAACAAATGCAAAGCAAGTACAGCCTCTTAGGCGACAGTCACTCAACTCATCACAACAGCTCAACCACTCGGCTCTCAACACTCACACTCAATGGGTACCCGCGCTCACTGGGGGTGTACAGACTCCGGAGGGGCTCCTACAGCCCAAGCGCCATAATCTGCACGGACAACTCACATGCTATAATATCCTGCACGGACAACTCACGTGCCATAATATCCTTACCACACCGACAGGCCCTTGGCCTTACTCAGTCCTCAACCTCTCTAGTCCCTCAGGCTCTCAGAAATCACAAAGATCAGCACAACAAAGATAACATAGTGTATCAACAAATATCCAGAAAAGACTGAGGTATAATACGCAAGAAAAATCATGACTGAGTACAAGACAGCAATTAGCAAATAATTCAACAAGTACGCGACCTCGGTGGGTCCCAACAGTACTATCACATAGCCTAAGCATGATTTCTAACATAATTTATAGTCAAATTTCTTCAACACATAGAGAACATATAGATTACAACAAATTATTCAACTTTACAGTTTCACGGGACGGACCAAGTCACAATCCCCTCGGTGCACGCCCACACGTCCGTCTCCTAGCATGTGCGTCACCTCCAACATAATCACATGACACAAAATCCGGGGTTTCATACCCTGAGCACCATATTTATAACTGTTACTTACCTCAGAGCGTGAAATTCTTCACTCTGCTATGCCTTTGCCTCGCAAATCGGCCTCCAAATGCCTAGTCACAAATAATTTATTTCAGTCAATAAAATTTATTGGAATTAATTCCATATGAAAAAATACAAATTTCCCTATAAAAATCCGAATTTAGCTCAATAATTGCCCGTGAGGCCCACGTCTCGGAACCCGACAAAAGTTATAAAATCCGAAAGCCCATTCAACTACGATTCTACCCATACCAACTTTTCCAAAATTCGACCTCAACTCGACCCTCAAATCTACAAATCTTATTTCCAAATTTCGAAGTTCCAATCTCCGATTTACATCTCAAAATCATGTAATCTAGTCGGATTATTGGATGATAATTCAATATTATGGAGTAGAAATGATAACAAGGGACTTACCTCAAGTTTTTCTTGAAAATCTAACAAAACTCGCCTCTCCTCATGCTCAAATTTGTCAAAAATGACGAATGGGACGAAGTCCCTGTTTTTATAATTCTGCCCAGTCAGCCTCGGTTCTGCCTCGATCTTGGTCTTCGATCCTGGGCCTCGATTCTGACCCTCGCTCCTGGCCCTCGTTCATGGCCCTCGACCCTGGCCTTCAATCATGTCTTCGACTGTCACGACCCAAAACTAACCCCTGTCGTGATGGCACTTATCGTGGAACTAGGCAAGCCGACTCATTTCCAAAACAAACCGAATTTTTTTCATTTCGAAGATAATTTCAAGGTTATTAAACATAAAACCTCCATTTAAAGAGTTCAAATCAAAGAAAAACAGAAGTGTGGAAAAGAAAAGCCCGACATTGGGGTGTCACTATTCATGAGCATCTGCTACAATCTGTCTAACAATATCAAGGCTAAATCAGCCTGGAAAATAGCTAAATACAACTAGAGGAAGATAAGAGGGAGAAGAGCAGGGGCTGCGATCGCCAAACACCTACCTTGCTATCTCCAAGAAAATCTGCAACCAGAACACTTAATAACCACTACCGTGTCCAGCTACACCTGAATTTGTACACAAGGTGCAGGGAGTAACGTGAGTACGCCAACTTAGTAAGTAACAACAATAAATAAAGACTTAGCAGTAGTGACGAACAATAAAGCATATAACGTTCTTATCAGGAAATTTTAGTAAAGTACCACATGCTCTTAAAAATCAGTATTTGAATCAAACATCTCGTTTAAACTCAATTCCAGTAAAAATCATTTAAAGACATTTTTTCCAACAGTTTTTCAAACAAAGGCTCAATGCAAAGGTGAGCAAAAATGATGAAATCATAAACAGCCCCTCGGGCAAAACATCACTCATATACATCCCCTCAGGCATACCTCACAATCACTCGTGCCACTCGGGCATACCTCACAATCACTCTTGCCACTCGAGCATACCTCACAATCACTCATGCCTCCCAGTCACTTAGCACTCGGCACTCGACACTCGCACTCAGTAGGTACATGCGCTCACTGGGGGTGTGTACAGACTTCCGAGGGGCTCTTTTAGCCCAAGCATTATAATCTGCACGGATAACTCGCGTGCCATAATAAAAAAGTATATTGCAGGCGGGCAGCCCCGATCCACACTCATCCTCACAAATAATGCCCTCGTCCTCACTCAGTCATAAACCTCTCAAGCCACTCGGGCATTTCAGTAAAACAGGGCATTCGGCCCAAAATATTTATATGCATAAAAATAGAGTCATAAAACTGAGTTATGAGGTAAACAAGTATAAACATGACTAGGTATAGATTTTCAATCGAAAACAATGAGAGGATGTTAATAAACAGCCCCTAAGGATCCAAACAGCATTGGCGCAAGGCCCAAACATGGCATTCAACCCAATTTACAGAAATTCTTTCTAAAACATAAAAGTATCATATGGTTTCAACAAAGTATGCAACTTTACAGTTTCTACGGGATGGACCAAGTCACAAATCCCCAACAGTGCACGCCCACACGCTCGTCACCTAGCATGTGCGTCACTAAAAATAGTAGAATGATACAAAATCTTGGTTTTCATACCCTCAGGACTACATTTACAATCGTTACTTACCTCAAACCGTGAAATTCTTATTCTGCAATGTCCTTTCCTAGGGAATTGGTCTCCAAACGCCACGAATCTGGTCATAAATAATTTATTTCAGTCAATAAAATTTATTGGAATTAATCCCATAAGAAAATAATGATTTTCCATAAAAATCCGAAAATTAGCTCAAAATTCGCACATGGGGCCCATACCTCGGAACTTGACAAAAGTTACAAAATCAGGAATCCCATTCAACCACGAGTCTAACCATACCAATTTTACCAAAATCCGACCCCAACTCGACCCTCAAATCTTCAATTTAAACCAAGAGGGTTTTCAAATTTTCTCAACTCAATTCACCAATTAAATGATAAAAACAACCATGAATTCGGGTAATTTAACCAATATTGAATTAAGAACACTTACCCCGTTATTTCCTCTAAAAATCACCCAAATTTGCCTCAAATCCGTGCTCCAAATCGTCAAAAAATTTCAGAACTTAAACTCACTGCCCAGACTTTTCTTCTTCGCGAACGCGGTCAGTGCCTCGCGTTGGCAAAGCACAAAATAACTCCCATCCAAATTCCTCTTTCGCGAATGCGACATCACCCTCGCGTCTGCGAAGCAAAAAATGCCTCTGCCTCAATGCCTTCTACGCGAACGTGTTCAACCCATCGCGAACGCGATGCTTCGTTCCCTCTCACTACGCGAACGCGACACCCTCTACGCGAACGCGTAGACCAATTGCCTGGGGTCTTCGGCTGCTTCCTCTCTTCTTCGTGAATGCGTAACACCTCTCGTGTTCGCGATGCACACCCAGTCCACCCTTCGCGAACGCGTGCTTCTCTTCGCGAACGCGAAGAGAAAATATTGTCAGCCTCTCAGCTCCACTCGCTAACGCAATGAAGGAAACCAGATGGTGTATCAGAAAAATTCCAGTAGAGCTCCAAGTCCAAAATTCAACCCGTTAACCATCCGAAACTCACCCAAGCCCCTCAGGACCTCAACCAAATATACCAACAAGTCCTAACACATCATACAGACTTAGTCGAACCCTCAAATAACCTCAAACAATGCTAAAACCATGAATTACACCCCAATTTAAGCCTAATGAACTTTGAAATTTCTAATTTCTATAAACGACTCCGGAACCTATCATATCACGTCCGATTGACCTCAAATTTTTCACACAAGTCATAAATGACATAACAGAGGTATTCCAATTTTCAGAATCGAATTCCGACCACGATATCAAAAAGTCAACCCCCCCGGTCAAACTTCTCAAAAATTAAACTTTCGGCATTTCAAGCGTAATTCCTCTACGGACCTCCAAATAATATTCCGGACACGTTCCTAAGCCCAAAATCACCATACAGAGCTATTGAAATTATCATAATTCAAATCCGAGATCGTTTACATATAGGTCCATATGCGGTCCACTTTTCTAACTCAATTTTTCAATTATGAGACTAAGTGTCTCATTTCACTTTGAGTTCCTCCCGGACCCGAACCAGCTAACCCGATATAACATAATATAGCTGAATAACACAAAAAGAAGTAGAAATGGGGAAAACGGGGCTATAACTCTCGAAATAACCGGTCGGGTCGTTACATCCTCCCCCTCTTAAACATTCGTTCGTCCTCGAACGGGTCTAGAAACATACCTGGAGTCTCAAATAGGCGTGGATATCTACTCCGCATTTCTCGCTCAATCTCCCAGGTCGCCTCCTCCATAGGCTGACCTCTCCACTGCACCTTCACTGAAGCTATATCCTTTGACCTCAACCTTCGACATGCCGATCCAAACTAGCCAAGGGTCTCCACATCATAAGTCATATAACCCTCCAACTGAATCGTGCTGAAATCCAAAACATGGGACGGATCTCCAATATACTTCCGGAGCATGGAAACATGAAACACTAGATGCACACTCGACAAGCTGGGTGGCAAGGCAAGCTTATAAGCCACCTCCCCAATCCTCTGAAGCACCTCAAATGGCCCAATGAACCGGGGGATCAACTTGCCCCTCTTCCCAAACCTCATAACACCCTTCATGGGTGATACCTTCAACAAAACCTTCTCCCCAACCATAAAAGACACATCACGGACCTTCCTATCCGCGTAGCTCTTCTGCCTAGACTGCGCCGTACGAAGCCGCTCCTGAATCAATTTCACCTTATCTAATGCGTCCTGAACCAAGTCTGTACCTAAGAGCCTAGTCTTACCCGGCTCAAACCATCCAACTGGATATCTACATCTCCTCCCAAAGAAAGCCTCGTACGGATCCATCTGAATGCTCGAGTGATAACTGTTGTTATATGCAAACTCCGCGAGTGGCAAAAACTGGTCCCATGAACCCCCAAAGTCAATGACACAAACACGCAACATGTCCTCCAATATCTGAATAGTGCGCTCGGACTTCCCGTCCATCTGAGGGTGAAAATTTGTGCTCAACTCAACCTGAGTACCCAACTTTCGCTGCACGGCCCTTCAAAACTGCGATGTGAATTGAGTACCCCTATCTGAAATGATGGAAACTGGGACACCATGCAGGCGAATGATCTCTCAAATGTAAATCTCAGCCAACTGCTCTGAAGAGTAAGTAGTACCAACTGGAATGAAGTGTGCGGACTTGGTCAGCCGATCCATAATAACCCAAATAGCATCGAACTTCCTCAAAGTACGTGGGAGCCCAACTACAAAGTCCATGGTGATCCGCTCCTACTTCCACTATGGGATCTCTAATCTCTGAAGCAAGCCACCCGGTCTCTGATGCTCATACTTAACCTGCTGACAGTTGAGGCACCGAGCCACAAACCTAACTATATCCTTCTTCATCTATCTCCACCAATATTGTTGCCTCAACTCCTGGTACATCTTCGCGGCACCCGGATGGATGGAATACCGCGAGTTGTGGGCCTCCTCAAGAATCAACTCTCAAAGCCCATCTACATTAGGTACACATATCCGTCCCCGTATTCTCAGCACGCCGTCATCACCAATAGTCACATCCCTAGCATCACCTCTCTGAACCCTGTCTTGAAGAACGAGCAAGTGAGGATCATCATACTGACGCTCCCTGATACGGTCATAAAGAGAAGACCTGGAGACCACACAAGCCAATACCCAACTAGGCTCCGAAATATCCAATCTGACAAGCTGGCCCGCTAAGGCCTGAACATCCAATGTCAACGGTCTCTTTGCTTCTGGAAGATATGCTAAACTCCCCAAACTCTCTACTCGGCGACTCAAAGTATCGGCCACCATATTGGCTTTCCCCGGATGGTACAAAATAGTGATATCATAGTCCTTAAGAAGCTCCAACCATCTCCACTGACGCAAATTAAGATCCTTCTGCTTTAACAGATACTGTAGACTCCGGTGATTAGTATAGATCTCACAATGAACCCCATACAAATAATGACGCCAAATCTTTAAGGCGTGAACAATGGCTGCTAACTCAAGCTCATGGACAAGATAGTTCTTCTCATGGGTTTTCAACTAGCGCGAAGCATAGGCAATCACCCTACCCTCCTGCATCAAAACACAACCAATGCCTATCCTCGAGGCATCACAATAAACGGTGTAAGAACCTGAAGTTGATGGCAGAACTAACACTGGAGCTGTGGTCAAAGTAGTCTTGAGCTTCTGAACGCTCTCCTCACATTCATCCGACCACCTAAATGGATCACCCTTTTGGGTCAATTTGGTCAAGGGCGATGCAATAGATGAAAATCCCTCCACAAAGCGATGGTAGTAACCCGCCAACCCAAGAAAGCTCCTAATCTCTGTGGCTGAGGACAGTATGGGCTAACTCTGCACTACCTCTATCTTCTTCGGGTTCACCTGAATACCCTCACTGGACACCACGTGCCCCAAGAATGCTACTGAACTGAGCCAAAACTCACATTTGGAGAACTTCGCATAAAGTTTCTCCTCCCTCAATCTCTGTAATACAATCTTCAAATGCTGAGCGTGCTCCTCCTGGCTACGAGAGTACACCAGGATGTCATCAATGAATACAATGACGAATGAGTCTAAATAGGGTTGGAATACATTGTTCATCAAATGCATGAACGTTGCTGGGGCATTAGTCAGCCCAAACGACATCACCAAGAACTCATAATGGCCATATCGGGTCCTGAATGTTGTTTTAAGAATATCTGAATCCTGAATCTTCAGCTGGTGATAACTGGACCTCAAATCGATCTTGGAGAACACCCTCGCTCCTTGAAGTTGGTCGAATAAATCATCAATACGAGGAAAAGGATACTTGTTCTTGACTGTGACCTTGTTCAACTGCCTGTAATCAATACATATTCTCATGGAACCATCCTTCTTTTTCACAAATGGAACTGGTGCACCCCAAGGTGACACACTAGGCCGAATAAACCCCTTATCAAGGAGTTCCTGAAGTTGTTCTTTCAATTCCTTCAACTCCGTCGATACCATACGATATGGTGGAATAGAAATGGACTGAGTGCCCGGCACCAAATCAATACCAAATTCAATATCCTTGTCAGGTGGCATGCCCGGCAGGTCTGCAGGAAACACATCCGAAAAATCACATACTGCCTGAACAGAATCGATGATAGGAGTCTCTGCACTAACATCCCTCACAAAAGCCAAATAAGATAGACAACCCTTCTCAACCATGCGTTGAGCCTTCAAATATGAAATCACCCGACTTGGTACATAATCTAAAGAACTGCTCCACTCAACCCTCGGAATTCCTTGGATAGTCAGCGTCACCGTCTTAGCGTGACAATCTAGAACAACATGATATGGAGATAATCAATCCATACCCAATATCACGTCAAAGTTGACCATACTGAGCATGAAAAGGTCCACTTAGGTCTTCAAACCCCCAATATTCACCACACATTACCGATATACGCGATCCACAATAATAGTATCGCCCACAGGAGTAGATACATGAACAGAAGAAACTAGAAACTCACGGGGCATATCTAGAAAATGGGCGAAATATGAGGAAACATATGAATACGTAAAACCAGGGTCAAAGAATACTAAGGCATCTCGGTGACAAACTGAGACAATACATGTAATCACAGAATCTAAAGCAATATCATCTGGTATGGCAAGGAGAGCATAGAAATAGGCCTGACCAGCCCCTGATCTGCCTCCCCCTCTAGGGCGACCCCTAGCTGACTGACCTCCATCCCGAGCTGACTGGGCGGGTGGTGAGGTAACTGGTGCTGTAGTCGGAGGTTGACTCCTCTGCTGAGATATACCTCCATGACGATAAGGACACTGACTCCAAATATGCCCAAGCTCCCCACACTCAAAACAACTCCCTGGTGCTGGCGGCGGACCCCTAGCACCGGGATAACTGGTAGAAGAACCTGGCATGGAAAAGCCCTGAACAGGTGGAGCACGGGACAGACTCTGAGCTGGAAGGGAACTAAGTGATGAGTGACCCTGACGAGAACTGTGAGAACCATGGCCAGATGATGCACCAGGATGAAATGGCCGAGCTGACTGAGCCTGTCTGAAATGACGACCTCTACCGTGCTGGAACTGACCCTCAAAAGGAGCACCGTTGAATCCACTCTGACCACGAGGCCTCTTAGCCTCCCTCTCAGCCCTCTCCTGACCACGAACCATCTTAATCTGCCGAGCAATGTCGACAACCTCATCAAAGGTAGCACCCAAAACCCGCTCCCTGGTCATGAGCAACTGTAGCTGATAAGTGAGGCCATCAATAAACCTCATGATCCTCTCTCTATCCGTGGGAACCAACCAGATAGCATGACGGGCCAACTCGAAGAACCGCATCTCATACTGCGTCACAGACATATCACCTTGGCGGAGCCGCTCAAACTGTCTACGTAGCTCCTCTCTGTGGGATCGAGGCACAAACTTCTCCAAAAAGACCATGGAGAACTGCTGCCAAGTAAGGGGTGTTGCGCCAACAGGCCTACGCCTCTCGTAAATCTCCCACCATCTGAGTGAAGCCCCAGAAAACTGAAAGGTAGTGAATGAGACCCCACAAGTCTCCAAAATACCAGCAGTACGAAGTATCCTCTGACACATGTCCAAAAAGTCTTGAGCATCTTATCTCTCATGATCCGCAAGACTCTACTAAACCCGCTCATGACTCATGAGACCTATGTAACCTAGGCTCTAATATCAAACTGTCACGACCCAAAACTAACCCCTTTCGTGATGGCGCCTATCGTGGAACTAAGCAAGCCGAATTATTTCCAAAACAACCCGATTGTTTTACATTTCGAAGATAATTTCAAGTTTATTAAACATAAAACCTCCATTTCAAGAGTTCAAATCAAAGAAAAACATAAGTGCGGAAAAGAAAAGCCCAACATCGGGGTCTCACTAGTCATGAGCATCTGCTACAATTTGTCTAACAATATCAAGGATAATTCAGCCTGGAAAATAGCTAAATACAACTAGAGGAAGATAAGAGGGAGAAGAGGAGGGGTTGCGATCGCCAAACAGCTACCTTGCTATCTTCAAGAAAATCTGCAACCAGAAAACTCAACAACCGCTACCGTGTCCAGCTACACCTGAATCTGCACACAAGGTGCATGGAGTAACGTGAGTACACTAATTCAGTAAGTAACAATAATAAATAAAGACTGAGCAGTAGTGACGAGCAATAAAGCATATAACGTTCATATCAGGAAATCTCAGTAAAGTAGCACATGATCTTAAAAATCAGGATTTTAATCAAACATCTCATTTAAACCCAGTTCCAGTAAAATCATTTAAAGACATTTTTCCAACAGTTTTTCAAACAAAGGTTTAATGCAAAGGTGAGCAAAAAAGATGAAATCATAAACATCCCCTCGGGCAAAATATCACTCATATACAGCCCCCTCGGGCAAACCTCACGGTCACTCGTGCCACTCGGGCATACCTCACAATCACTCTTGCCACTCGGGCATACCTTATAATCTCCCATGCCTCCCAGTCACTAAACAATCGGCACTCGCACTTAGTAGGTACTTGCGCTCACTGGGGGTGTATACACTCCGGAGGGGCTCCTTCAGCCCTATCGTTATAATCTGCATGGACAACTCACGTGCCATAATAATAAATTATGATGCAGGCGGGCAGCCCCGATCCACACTCATCCTCACAAATAAGGCCCTCGTCCTCACTCAGTCATAAACCTCTCAAGCCACTCGGGCATTTCAGTAAAACAGGGCGTTCGGCCCAAAATATTTATATGCATCAAAATAGAGTCATAAAACTGAGTTATGCGGTAAACAAGTATAAACATGACTGGGTATAGATTTTCAATCGAAAACAATGAGAGGATGTTAATAAACAGCCCCTAAGGGTCCAAACAGCATTGGCGCAAGGCCCAAACATGGCATTCAACCCAATTTACAGAATTTCTTTCTAAAACATAAAAGTATCATATGGTTTCAACAAAGTATGCAACTTTACAGTTGCTACGGGACGGACCAAGTCACAAATCCCTAACAGTGCACGCCCACACGCTCGTCACCTAGCATGTGCGTCACTAAAAATAGTAGAATGATACAAAATCCGGGGTTTCATACCCTCAGGACTACATTTACAATCGTTACTTACCTCAAACCATGAAATTCTTATTCTGCAATGTCCTTTCCTAGTGAATTGGTCTCCAAACGCCACGAATCTGGTCATAAATAATTCATTTCAGTCAATAAAATTCATTGGAATTAATCCCATATGAAAATAATGACTTTCCATAAAAATCCAAAAATTAGCTCAAAAATTGCCCGTGGGACCCATACCTTGGAATTCGACAAAAGTTACAAAATCCGGAAGCCCATTCAACCACGAGTCTAACCATACCAATTTTACCAAAATCCGACCCCAACTCGACCCTCAAATCTTCAATTTAAACCAAGAGAGTTTTCAAATTTTCCCAACTCAATTCACCAATTAAATGATAAACACAACCATGGATTCGGATAATTTAACCAATATTGAGTTAAAAATACTTACCCCATTGTTTCCTCTGAAAATCACCCAAAATCGCCTCAAATCCGAGCTTCAACTCACTGCCCACACTTTTCTTCTTCGCGAATGCGGTCAGTGCCTCGCGTTCGCGAAGCACAAAATAACTCTCATCCAAATTCCTCTTTCGCGAATGCGACATCACCCTCGCGTTCGTGAAACACAAAATGCATCTGCCTCAATGCCTTCTACGTGAACGCGTTCAACCCATCACGAACGAGATGCTTCGTTCCCTCTCACTACGCGAACGCGACACCCCCTACGCGAACGCGTAGACCAATTGCCTGGGGACTTCGGCTGCTTCCTCTCTTCTTTGCGAACGCGTAACACCTCTCGCATTCGCGATGCACACCTAGTCCACCCTTCACGAACGCGAAGATAAAATATTGCTAGCCTCTCAGTTCCTCTTCGCGAACGCGACGCTCCACTCGTGAACGCGATGAAGGAAACCATATGGTGTATCAGAAAAATTCCAGCAGAGTTTCAAGTCCAAAATCCAACCCGTTAACCATTTGAAGCTCACCCGAGCCCTCGGGACCTCAACCAAATATACCAACAAGTCCTAAAATATCATACAGACTTATTCGAACCCTCAAATCACCTCAAGCAATGCTAAAACCATGATTTACATCCCAATTCAAGCTTAATGAACTTTGAAATTTCTAATTTCTACAAACGACTCCGGAACCTATCAAATCACGTCCGACTGACCTCAAATTTTTCACACAAGTTATAAATGATATAACAGAGGTATTCCAATTTTTAGAATCGGATTCTGACCCTGATATCAAAAAGTCAACCCCCCCAGTGAAACTTCTAAAAAATTAAACTTTCGGCATTTCAAACCTAATTCCTCTACGGACCTCCAAATAATATTTCGGACATGCTTCTAAGCTCAAAATCACCATACGGAGCTATTGAAATTATCAGAATTCGAATATGAGATCATTTACACATAGATCCATATACGGTCCACTTTTCTAACTCAATTTTTCAATTATGAGACTAAGTGTCTCATTTCACTCTCAGTTCCTCCCGGAGCCAAACCAACTAACCCGATATAACATAATATAGCTGAATAACATAAAACGAAGTAGAAATGGGGAAAACGGGGCTGAATAACATCGACCCTAGTCTTCGACCTTGCTTTTGATCGTGGCCCTCGACCTTGGGCTCGATAGTGACTTTGATACTGATCCTCAACCCTGCCTTCGATCGTGGCCCTCAACCCTGGGCTCGATTGTGGCTTGATTCTGGCAGAAGAAATTTCCAGCATAAGGAAATTGCAGCAGCTGTTGTAGTTCAATTTTTGATCTGTTAACCATCCGAAACTCACCCGAGGCCCTCGGGATCTCAACCAAATATACCAACAAGTCCTAAAACATCATACAAACTTAGTCGAATCCTCAAATCACCTCAAACAATGCTAAAACCATGAATTACACCCCAATTCAAGCCTATTGAACTTTGAAATTTCTAATTTCTACAAATGACTCTAGAACCTGCCAAATTATGTCCAATTGACTTCAAATTTTGCACACAAGTCATAAATGACATAACAGGGATATTCAAATTTTTAGAATCTGATTCTGACCCCGATATCAAAAGTCAACCCCCTGGTCAAACTTCCCAAAAATTCAACTTTCGGCATTTAAAGCCTAATTCTACTACGGACCTCCAAATAATTTTTCGGACACGCTTTTAAGTCTAAAATCACTATATGGAGCTATTGGAATTATCAGAATTTAAATCCGAGGTCATTTACACATAGGTCCATATCTGGTCAACTTTTCTAACTTAAATTTTCAATTATGAGACTAAGTGTCTCATTTCATTCCGAATTCCTTCCGGACCCGAACCAACTAACCCGATAAGTCATAAATCAATTGCAAGGCATAAATTAAGCAGTCAATAGGGGAACAGGGTTTTAATATTCAAAACGACTGGCCGGGTCGTTACATTCCCCCCTCTTAAACAAACGTTCGTCCTTGAACTGGTTTATAATAATACATGGAGTCTCAAATAAGTGTGGATATTTGCTCCGCATCTCCTGCTCAATCTCCCAAGTGGCTTCTCTGGCTGGCCGACCTCTCCACTGCACCCTCACTGATGCTATGCTCTTTGACCTCAACTTTCAAACATGTCGGTCTAAAATAGCCATCGGCTTCACATCATAAGTCAAATTACTTCCCAACTGTACTGTACTGAAATCCAGAATATGAGACAGATCCCCGACATACTTTTGGAGCATGGATACATGGAACACTGGATGAACACTTGATAGACTAGGTGGTAAAGCAAGTTCATAAGCCACCTCCTCAGTTTTCTTAAGTATCTCGAAAGGCCCAATATACTGAGGGTTCAACTTGCCCTTTTTTCCGAATCTCGACACACCCTTCATGGTTGAAATCTTGAGCAGAACCTTCTCCCCAACCATGTGAACAATATCACGAACCTTCCTGTCGGCATAACTCTTCTGTCTAGACTGTGTCGTGCGAAGTTGTTCCTGGATTACTTTGACCTTCTCTAAAGCATCCTGAACCAAGTCAATACCCAATAGTCTAACCTCACCCGGCTCAAACCAACCCATCGGAGACCAACACCATCTCCCATATAAAGCATTATACGGAGCCATCTGAATACTTGACTGGTAGCTATTATTGTAAGCAAACTCCGTGAGTGGTAGAAATTGATCCCAAGAACCCCCAAAATCAATGACACAAGCGCGTAGCATATCCTCCAATATCTGAATAGTGCGCTCGGACTGTCCGTCCGTCTGAGGGTGAAATGTTGTACTCAACTGAACCTGTGTGCCCAATTCTCGCTGCACTGCCCTCCAAAACTGTGAGGTAAACTGCGTACCCCGATCTAAAATAATGGACACATGCACACCGTGTAGGCAAACAATCTCACAAATATAAATCCCAGCCAACCGCTCGAAGAATAATTAGTACCGACTGGAATACAATGTGTAGATTTGGTTAACCGATCTACTATCACCCAAACAACATCAAACTTTCTCAAAGTCCATAGAAGCCCAACTACGAAGTCGATGGTAATACGCTCTCATTTCCACTCCGGAATTTCAAGTCTCTGAAGCAATCCTCCTGGCCTCTGATGTTCATACTTTACATGTTGACAATTTAGACACCGAGCTACAAACTCAACTATATCTTTCTTCATTCACCTCCACCAATAGTGCTGCCTCAAATCCTGATACATCTTCGCGGTGCCTGGATGAATAGAGTACCACGAACTGTGAGCTTCCTAGATAAAAAGCTCACGCAAACCATCTACATTAGGCACACATAGCCTGCCCTGCATCTGTAATACACCGTCACCTCCAATAGTAACTTCCTTGGTATCACCATGCTGAACCGTGTCCTTAAGGACAAGCAGATGTGGATTATCATACTGGCGCTCTCTGATGCGATCATATAAAGAAGACCGAGAAACCACGCAGGCCAAAACTCGATTCGGCTCGGAAACATCCAATCTAACAAACTAATTAGCCAAGGCCTGAACATCCAAGGCTAAAGACCTCTGTGCTACTGGTAATTAGGCTAAGCTGCCCAAACTCTTTGCCTTACGACTCAAGGCATCAGCCACCACATTGGCCTTTCTGGGATGATAGAGAATGGTGATATCATAATCCTTAAGCAACTCCAATTACCTTCGCTGCCACAAGTTAAGATCCTTCTGTTTAAACAAATGTTGTAGACTCCGATGATCGGTATATACCTCACACTAGACACCGTACAAGTAATGCCGCCAAATTTTCAAGGCATGAACAATAGTTGCTAACTCAAGATCGTGGACTGGATAATTCTTCTCATGTACCTTTAATTGTCTGGACGTATAGGCAATCACCCTACCGTATTGCATCAGCACTGTACCGAGACCAATATACGACGCGTCACAATACACAGTATAAGACTTTGAACCTGTAGGCAACACCAATACTGGAGTTGTAGTCAAAGCTATTTTGAGCTTCTGAAAGCTCTCTTCACACTTATCTGATCACCTGAACGGAGCACTTTTCTAGGTCAATTTAGTCATGGGTGATGCAATAGACGAGAATCCCTCTATAAAATGACGATAATAACCGGCCAAGCCGAGAAAACTCTGAATCTCAGTAACTGAAGATGGCCTTGGCCAACTCTGAACTGCCTCTATTGTATTTGGATCCACCTTAATTCCTTCACTGGATACTATATGTCCCAAGAATGCCACCGAACTAAGCCAGAACTCGCACTTAGAGAATTTTGCATAAAGTCTCTCCTCTCTCAGCCTCTGTAATACAATACCCAAGTGTTGTGCATGCTACTCCTGGCTACGTGAGTACACAAGAATATCATCAATAAAAACTACGACAAATAAATCAAGATATGGCTGGAACACACTATTCATCAAATGCATAATGTTATTAGGCATTGGTTAGACCAAAAGACATCACAAGAAATTCATAGTGGCCATAACGAGTTCTGAATGTCGTCTTCAGAATATCTGAATCCCGAATTTTCAACTGGTGATACCTAGATCTCAAATCAATTTTGGAGAACACCTTCGCTCCCTGAAGCTGATCAAATAAATCATCAATACGTGGCAATGAATATTTATTCTTGATTGTAACTTTGTTCAACTGCCAATAATCAATGCAAATCCGCATAGTACCATCTTTCTTTTTCACAAACAAAACCGGTGCACCCTAAGGTGACACACTAGGCCTAATAAACCCCTTTTCAAGGAGTTCCTGAAGTTGTTCTTTCAATTCTTTTAACTCACATGGTGCCATACGATACGGAGGAATAGAAACGGGTTGAGTGCCCTGCACCAAGTCAACACTGAAGTCAATATCCCTGTCAGGTGGCATACCCGGTAGGTCTGCAGGAAATACATCCGAAAAGTCTCGCACGACCGGTACTGAATCAATAATAGGAGTATCAGCATCAACATCTCTCACAAAGGCCAAATATGACAGACATCCATTTTCAACCATACGTTGGGCCTTCAAATAAGAAATTACTCTGCTAGGAACAAAATCTAGAGAACCTCTCCATTCAACCTTTGGCAACCCCGGCATCGTCAATGTCACGATTTTTGTGTGACAATCCAGAATAACATGACATGGAGATAACCAATCCATACCCAGGATTACATCGAAATCAACCATACCAAGTAATAAGCAATCAACTTTAGTCTCCAATTTCCCAATAGTTACCACACACGATCGATACACACGGTCCACAGTAATAATATCGCCCACCGATGTAGATACACAAACAGGTGAAACTAAGGACTCACAGGGCATATCCAGATAATGAGCAAAATACGATGATACATATAAATAAGTGGAACCAGGGTCAAATAATATAGAAGCCTCCCTGTGGCACACTGAAACAATACTTGTGATCACTGCGTCTAAGGCAACAACATCTGGCCTGGCAGAAAAAGCATAGAATCGAGCCTTCCCGCCACCTGATTGGCCTCCCCCTCTTGGGCAACCCCTAGCTGGCTGGGCGGGTGGTATAAATGTTGGTGCTAGTGCCGTTGGTTGAGAACTCTACTGTGGAGCCCCACTTAACAGCCTAGGACAATCTCTCTTGAAATGACCCAATTCTCCGCACTTGAAACAACCCCTCCTCTGACAGAACTACTACTGCTGATAACCCGAAGAATTACCTATAGAAGCCTGAGCAGACGAGGCATGACAAGAACTCTACGCTGGTAGTGCACTGAATTAAGACTGGCTTGAGTGGGCACTATAAGAACCGTGGCTAGCTGATGCACCACGATGAGCTAGATGACCCGCCTGAGCGTGTCTGTAAGAACATCCCTTACCGCAGTAAAACTGAACCCCTGAAGGAACACCGCTGAAATCACTGGAACCACGAGGCCTCTTAGCCTCCCTCTCAACCCGTTCCTGGCTACGAACCATCTCAATCTAACGAACAATGTCGATAACCTCATCAAAATTAGCACCAGACACACACTCTCTCTCTCTCTCTAGTCATGAGTAATCGCAGCTGAAAAGTGAGGCCATCTATGAATCTCCTGATCCTTTCCCTGTCTGTGGGAATCAACCAGATAGCATGACGAGCCAATTCTGAAAATCGCATCTCATATTGTGTCACGGAAATATCACCCTGATGAAGCTGCTCAAACTGCCTGTGCAGCTCCTCTCTGCGGGACTGAGGCACGAACTTCTCCAGGAATAGACCGGAGAACTGCTGCCAGGTAAGGTGTGCTGCACCGACCAACCTACACCTCTTGTAAGACTCCCACCATCTAAAGGCAGCCCTAATAAACTGAAAAGTAGTGAACGAGACCCCACTGGTCTCTAGAATACCTGTTATTCGAAGCATCCGCTGACACTTATCCAGAAAAACCATGGGCATCCTCTAACTCAGCACCATTAAATGTTGGAGGTCGAAGCCTCTCAAATCTCTCAAGTCTCCTTTGTTCATCATCTGCCATAACAGGAGCTACCGGGGCCTGAGTAGCTGCAACCGGCTGGGCTGGTAGTGCCCCCAGTATCTGAAGTCCCTGTACTACCTAGTCTGGAGTACGTGCAACAGAGGTATGAGTACCTCCTCCGGCCTGAGAAGTGACAGGTGCGGCCTGACCTGAAACCACCTGAGCAAGAGCAGTGCAGGCTACCAATATCTAGGCCAAAGTCTCCTGAAAGCGTGGAATCTCAATGGGCACAGCTGGTGCCTCAGCTGATCCTGTTGGCTCAGCTATATCCGGAATCTGCTCCTGAGCTGGAGCAACTGATGGTAATACAGGTGTTGGTCCAATTGTGGTACGAGCTACACCTTGAACTCTACCTCGGCCCCGGCCTCTACCATGGCCCCGGCCTCTCGCGGCCCTAACTGGTGGCACTGGTGGCTGACAGTCTGATTCGTTAGTACGTGTCCTCACCATCTGTGAGAGAATAGAATAGCAGAAATTTAGTTTCCAGAATCAACAAATTCGCACGATAGAATACAAGAAAGTGAAATTTTCCTAAGGGTTCTGCAGCCTCTCGAATATAAGTACAGACGTCTCCATACCGATCCGCAAGACTTTACTAAACCTGCTCATGACTATTGAGACCTATCTCGATACTAGGCAAGCCGAAAATCTCGATAAACCACAATTTCTCTTAAGTTTGAAAATACAATAATTTAATACAATACAAAATCTCACAAATACTAACACGAACACTCCCCAAAACCTGGTGTCACTGAGTACATGAGCATTTAATATGAATACAAGTCTGGAAAATACGGTCTATAATAGTCTGAAACCAAATACAGTAAATAAGGAGATAGAGAAGGAGAGACAAGGTCTGCGGAATACGACAGCTACCTCAAAATCTCATGAAAATCAACTGCACGAAATGATCAACACCCGCTATGTCCGGGAATACCTGGATCTGCACACGAAGTGCAGGGTGTAGTATGAGTACAACCAACTCAGCAAGTAACAATAATAACTAAGGAACTGAAGATAATGATGAGCTACACAGTTATAGTTCACTTTCAGTAATTCCAGCAAAGAATAGACATGCTTTCAAATCCGGAAGTTTAAGTCAAATCAATTTTATACAGTTCAATTTTATGTAATCCGGATATAAATATTTTCAGAGATTTCACAACAATGACAGATAGCAATCAAGTGCAATAACAAATGCAAAGCAAGTACAGCCTCTTAGGCAGCAGTCACTCAACTCATCACAACAGCTCAACCACTCGGCTCTCAGCCCACAGCCCTCAGCACTCACACTCAATGGGTACCCGCGCTCAAAGGGGGTGTATAGACTCTGGAGGGGCTCCTACAGCCCAAGCACCATAATCTGCACGGACAACTCATGTGCTATAATATCATGTACGGACAACTCACGTGCCATAATATCCTTACCACACCGACAGGCCCTCGGCCTTACTCAGTCCTCAACCTCTCTAGTCTCTCGGGCTCTCAGAAATCACAAAGATCAGCCCAACAAAGATAACATAGTATATCAAAAAATATCCAGAAAAGCCTGAGGTATAATACGCAAGAAAAATCATGATGAGTACAAGAGAGTAATTAGCAAATAATTCAACAAGTACGCGACCTCGGTGGGTCCCAACAGTACTATCACATAGCCTAAGCATGATTTCTAACATGATTTATAGTCAAATTTCTTCAACACATAGAGAACATAAAGCTAACAGCAAATTATTCAACTTTACAGTTTCACGGGACGGACCAAGTCACAATCCCCTCGGTGCACCCCCACACGTCTGTCACCTAGCATGTGCGTCACCTCCAAAATAATCACATGACACAAATCCGGGGTTTCATACCCTCATCACCATATTTATAACTGTTACTTACCTTAGAGCATGAAATTCTTCACTCTGCTATGTCTTTGCCTCACAAATCGGCCTCCAAATGCCTAGTCACAAATAATTCGTTTCAGTCAATAAAATTTATTGAAATTAATTCCATATGAAAAAATACAAATTTCCAATTAAAAATCTGAATTTAGCTCAATAATCACCCATAGGGCCCATGTCTCGGAACCCGACAAAAGTTACAAAATCTGAAAACCCATTCAACCACGATTCTACACATACCAATATTTCCAAAATCCGACCTCAACTCGACCGTCAAATCTACAAATCTTATTTCCAAATTTTTAAGTTCCAATCTCCAATTTACACCTCAAAATCATGTAATCTAGTCGGATTATTCGATGATAATTCAATATTATGGAGTAGAAATGATAACAAGGGACTTACCTCAAGTTTTTCTTGAAAATCTATCAAAAATCGCCTCTCCTCAAGCTCCAATTTGTCATAAATGGTGAATGGGATGAAGTCTCTGTTTTTATAATTCTGCCTAGTCAGCCTCGGTTCTGCCTCGATCTTGGCCTTCGATCGAAGTCCTCGATCCTGGGCCTCGATTCTGACCCTCGATCCTTGCCCTCGATCATGGCCCTCGACCCTGGTCTTCGATCATGTCTTCGACCCTGCCTTCGATCGTGGCCCTCGACCCTGGGCTCGATCATGGCTTCGATCCTGATCCTCGACCCTACCTTCGATCGTGGCCCTCAACCCTAGGCTCTATTCTGGCAGAAGAAATTTCCAGCAGAAGGAAATTGCAACAGTTGTTATAGTTCAATTTTTGATATATTAACCATCCGAAACTCACCCGAGGCCCTCGGGACCTCAACCAAATATACCAACAAGTCCTAAAACATCATACGAACTTAGTCGAATCCTCAAATCACCTCAAACAACGCTAAAACCATGAATCACACCCCAATTCAAGCCTATTGAACTTTGAAATTTCTAATTTCTACAAATAACTCCGGAACCTGCCAAATCATGTCCGATTGACCTCAAATTTTCACACAAGTCATAAATGACATAACAGAGATATTCAACCGATATCAAAAATTCAACTTTCGGTATTTCAAGCCTAATTCTACTACGGACCTCCAAATAATTTTCCGGACACGCTCCTAGGTCCAAAATCATCATAAGGAGCTATTGGAATTATCAGAATTTAAATTCGAGGTCATTTACACATAGGTCCATATCCGGTCAACTTTTCTAACTTAAATTTTCAATTATTAGACTAAGTGTCTCATTTCATTCCGAATTCCTTTCGGACCCGAACCAACTAACCCGATAAGTCATAAATCAATCGCAAAGCATAAATTGAGCAGTCAATGGGGGAACAGGGTTATAATATTCAAAATGACCGGCCGGGTCGTTATATTTTCCCCCTCTTAAATAAACGTTCGTCCTCGAACGGGTTTAGAATAATACCTGGAGTCTCAAATAAGTGTGGATATTTGCTTCGCATCTCCTGCTCAATCTCCTAAGTAGCTTCTCCGGCTGGCCGGCCTCTCCACTTCACCCTCATTGATACTATGCTCTTTGACCTCAACTTTCGAACATGTCGGTATAAAATAGCCACCGGCTCCACATCATAAGTCAAATTACTGCCCAGTTGTACTGTACTGAAATCCAGAATATGAGATAGATCCCCGACATACTTTCGGAGCATGGATACATTGAACACTGGATGAACACCTGATAGACTAGGTGGCAAAGCAAGTTCATAAGCCATCTTCTCATAAGCCACCTCTTCATAAGTTCCTTTCGGACCCAAACCAACTAACCCGATAAGTCATATATCAATTGCAAGGCATAAATTGAGTAGTAAATAGGAGAACGTGGTTATAATATTCAAAACGATCGGTCGAGTCATTACAAATTTAAACAAAGGTAAAAGAAACGAGTCTACTTCATTGCCTACTTATTGTAACTAAACATACTAATTTCAGCACTCATGCATTTACTTTTAACGAGCAGGAAGTAGAATAAGAACCAAAGAAACTGAAAAGAACTCGGGTATGCCATTCTTCTTCACTTTCAATCAAATAGAACAAAATTACAAGGTTGAAAGTTACCTAGATTGCAGAATTTTAGATGCAGCAGCAAGGTATAGAAAAAGGCAACTAAACCCAGCCAAACCAACCAGCAACAACAGCAAACAAACCAGCAAAACCAAACAGATTCACTTCTGAAAACTTGTAGAACCAAAATCAGAAACTAAAGAAGAAGACTAAAGAAAACTTTTCTTTCTTTTGTGTTCTTTCATTTTTCTGGAATATATCTCAAAGAAGGAAGATTGCAGGGAGTTTCTAAGTTACTCTAGATGCTCTCAAGTGGTGTTTCTTTTTTCGTGAGTAAGGATCTGTATTATAAGTGTAAGAGAGTGTCCTTTATAGGAGAAGAGCAACTCTTTAAACAGGTAAATAAAGTCAGATTTTTTGGACAGATTTTGGTTCACCAAAAGTCTGTCCAAAAGACTGACTTTGTGTGCTAAACACTGTTCAACAGCTTTCCAAAAGGTGAACGGACAACCTGAAAATCTGCTATGTCAGAAACAAGGAGAAAAAATATCATTTCAGTCACCCTACTAGTAAAAAGTAGGGTACTATTACCCTATTTTGTGATAAAATAACTTAAACTTCAGATTTTAACCATCACCACCAAACTACTTGCTCAACACAAATCAAACTTAAACAACTATGGGCTGTCAAAACATAAACAACTTTCATTTTAACTAATACTAAAACTAACTAGGCTAAATCAATTTGATGTATGCAACCAACAATCGATCAGGATCAAGGAGTCACTAACTCAAGCTAAACAAATACAAACTCATTAATTAAACAATCATTATGAGCAGCTAATCAGAGCACCATAT
Source organism: Nicotiana tomentosiformis (assembly GCF_000390325.3). NCBI lineage: Eukaryota > Viridiplantae > Streptophyta > Magnoliopsida > Solanales > Solanaceae > Nicotiana > Nicotiana tomentosiformis. Next base: position 74,036,768 of record NC_090821.1, on the reverse strand, counting down.
TGCATACCAACCTACTAAATAACAAACACGAACTAAATAAGATTCATTGAGCAATTGAGCTATTGCTTTCGAGTAAGACATCTACACTATTTGATTTAAAGAAAATACACAAACTAAAAGATCATCATGAATAAGAAACAAACAGAAAAATTTTAAGCTAAAACTAGGCCTAAACTAACTTCAAAGAAACAAATAAAATTTAAAAGGAAACAAGAGATAAGGGCATACCAAACGAAAGCGCCTAATGTTAATTCGAGCACCCGAAGACACCAAAGATGTCGGGTGGTGGGTGTACGACCCCGAGGCACGTGTTTCCTTTTGGCAGAAGCTAAACCAATAGATTCCGGCATCTTGCCAAAACGAAAAAGTGCCTTTGAGTCGGAAAACAAAAAGACGGAGAAGCAGTGATGGTCGCCGGAATTTTGGCTTCAAACTAATACTTATGCGATAGATAAAGGAAAGACACACTCACTCATGTAGGTATTAAATGGTGGTGAGGTCTCAAACTTGACGAATTTGAAGAGAAAAAGGCGGTTAGGGTTTCAGTTTTTTAGAGATTCGTGGAGTTTGGTTGGGATTTTGAGGCCTTGAGTTAGAGATATGGAGAGAGGAGGAGATGGTGCGATTTTAGGGGTATTTGGGGCTAGCTGCCAGCGGCGGCGACGTAAGAGGGAGAAAGGAGAAAGAAGAAGGAGCTCTAGGGTTTGGGGTTATGGGATAAATGGCCCATTTTTTTGATTTTAGAGGGATTATATAACTCTTGGAGGATCAAATGAGCACCATTGGATCAGAGTATGATGAAGGGCTGAGATTTGGTCTTAGTTTCACTTAATGAAACGACGTAGTTTAATCCTGAAACTATCTCGTTTTGGACCAGGTCTTGGTAGGCCATTTATTGGACTGGGTATGGCCGAATTGGGCTCAACTTTTGGGCCAATTTTGGCTCAATTTTAATTAAGATACACTAGCCCAATCCCTTTTCCCTCTAATAAAATTATAGTCTTATTAAGTCATAAAGTAAATGTACAAATAGAAAGAAAAATCTTTTTGGTATATATAATTTAAAGATGCAAACTAAGATATATAAATAAAAGGTAAAAATATTTTTGGTACTTTTTTAATTAAGGAATTCACATAAAATGCACAAATAAATTCAAAGCAAAATAACTAAAATAGCTAAAACCATCCAAAAGTTAATTTTTTTGTCGGAGAATTAAAAGCGTGCAAAAATTAGGTATTCACATGTTCAAAAACCTTTTCCTCCAAGCGCAGCTCCAAAGCCAATCCCGAATAAGTTTTGCATGCCCGAGATTCCTAGGTACAACGGAACAACTGACTCAAATAAGCATGTGACTTCCTATACGTGCGCCATCAAAGGGAATGACTTAGAGGATGATGAGATCGAGTCCGTCCTGCTGAAATAATTCGGGGAAACTTTGTCGAAGGGAGCTATGATATGGTATAATAACTTACCCCCTAATTCTATTGACTCGTTTTCTATGCTTGCAAACTCTTTCGTAAAAGCACACACCGGCGCCATCAAGGTCGAGACCAGAAAGTCAGACTTTTTCAAAGTGAAACAGAGAGATAATGAGATGCTCAGGGAATTTGTGTCCCAGTTTCAAATGGTATGAATGGACCTGCCTCTGGTCATGGAAGATTGGGTCGTTCAGGCCTTCACCCAAGGACTCAATACTCGAAGCTCATTGGCGTCACAACAGCTGAAGCAAAATCTGGTAGAATATCCGGATGTAACTTGGGTCGACGTACATAACTGGTATCAATAAAAAATTAGGGTCGAAGATGATCAGCTTGGGGCCCCTTCCGAGTCCATTTATCCCGTTAGAACTATCGACAAACCGAAGAGAGACATAATCATGAACCGAGATCAAATAGGGATTGGTATCAACCATACAATGGGGATCGAAGAGGTATTGGGTCTAGACGAAACCCTGTGAGAAGTAAAAGAAGAAGCGATCGAGGTCAAAAGAATCGGGGACTCATGAGCAAAAGCGGTTTCGCCAGGCCCATCGGTCCTAAGGAAGCGCCAAAGTTATCGGAGTAAAACTTCAACATAGATATTGCTTCCATTGTATATGCCATTGGACGCATCAAAGACACCAAGTGGCCTCGACCTCTATAGTCTGATCCATCCTAAAGGGACCCCAACCTAATGTGTAAGTATCACAGCACTCACGGCCATAGAACGGAAGATTGCTGACAATTGAGAGATGAAGTAGCCCGGTTATTCATCAAAGGACACCTCTGAGAGTTCCTGAGCGATCAAGCCAAAATTCATTTTTGGAATAGGGACTCTGATAAGTATATCGAGTAGGAGGAACCTCAACATGTCATTAACATGATCATCGGTAGGGCCGACGTCCCCCAGAGGCTAATGTTAAAGCGCACCAAAGTGTCCATCACTAGAGAAAACCGAACTCTAGATTACGTCCACAAGGAATCTTATCTTTCAACGACGAGGACGCTGATGTCATCGTGCAGACACACAACGATGCACTGGTAATATATGTACTCATAAATAAATCTCGAGTTAAGCGTGTGTTGATTGATCCATGTAGCTCGGCCAATATCATCAAATCGAGAGTCATAGAGCAGTTGGGTCTACAAGATCAAATTGTGCCTGCAGTTCGATTTCTAAATGGATTCAACATGGTATGTGAGACCACTAAAGGGGAAATAACACTACCGGTGAACACCGCCGCAACCATTTAGGATGCAAAGTTCTACGTGATCCAAGGAGATATGAGATACAACGCTCTGTTCGGGAGCCTGTGGATTCACAACATGAAGGCAGTCCCCTTGACACAGTACCAGGTGTTGAAATTCCCAACGCCAGGAGGGATTAAAATAATTTACAAAAAAATGGCAGCAAAAGAGATATTCGTGGTCGACGAGGTGGTCCTGATATCCGCACTTTCTACACCAAATGATCCGAGTTCGGTCGCCAAGGAAGGGACCAAATAACAATCACCGACACGGTCCCGAACAAATCGAAGAAGCAGGGGACGGATAAGGACGACGACTACGGAGTTCCGAGATCCTTTATAGTTTCCGACGATTCTGACGCCACCAAATCAACGGTCGAAGAACTGGAGCAAGTCATATTTATCGAGCACCTACCCGATCGTAAGGTATACCTGGGCACAGTGTTAAATCCCGAGCTCAGGAAAAAACTCATTAAATTCCTTATGGCTAACATAGATTGTTTCGCTTGGTCCAACCTCGACATGACATGGATCCAACCGGATATAACTACCCATAATCTCAGCCTAGATCCGAAGTTCCACCCGATCAAACAGAAAAGGAGGCCTCAGTCCGAAGTCAAACATGCATTCATCAAAGACGAGGTATTTAATTGGTTAGCAAACGTAGTGGTAGTCCCTAAAAGGGAATAAATTAAGAATGTATGTATACTACAAAGACTTGAATAAGGCATGCCCCAAGAACTCTTTCCCTCTGCCCAACATTGATCGCATGATCGATTCGACAGATGGCCAAGAGATCCTCATCTTTCTCGATGCATATTCCGGGTACAACCAAATTCGGATGGACCCGGGAGACAGGGGAAAAATATTCTTCATCACTAAGTACAACACCTACTATTATAACGTAATGCCATTCGGACTAAAAACGTCGGTTCCACTTACCAACGTCTAGTAAATCGAATGTTTGAAGAACAAATAGGAAAATTAATAGAGGTTTACATTGACGATATGTTAGTTAAGTCCCTGCAAGTAGAGGACCATTTGAAACATTTGCAGGAAACATTCAACATACTGAAGAAATACAATATGAAGATGAACCCGGAGTCGGGTCCGGGAAATTTCTCGTATTCATGGTGTCTAACTGGGGATTCGAGATCAATCCCGATAAAATCAAGGCCATAAAGGACATTACCGTGATGGACAATATCAAGGTCGTTCAAAGGCTAACCGGGCACATAGCCCCGTTAGGCCTACTCATTATTGAAGAAGAAGAAGAATTTCTCATAGACACCGGAGTGTCAGCAAGCCTTGGAAGAAATCGAGCGGTACCTTTCGAGCCCGCCTTTGCTTCATACTCTGAGGAAGATGAACAGTTATACCTATACTTAGCGGTATCCGAGATAGAGATAAGTGGAGTCCTAGTCCGGGAAGAATAAGATACACAATTTCCTATCTATTATGTTAGTAGGACTCTAGGCGAGGCCGAAATTAGGTATCCTCACCTGGAAAAATTGGCACTCGCTTTACTAAGCGCCTCTAGGAAGTTAGAACCGTATTTTTAATGCCATCCCATATGTGTCGTGACTACTTACTCGATGAGGAACATAATGCATAAGCTCGAACTCTAGGGACGATTGGCCAAATGTGTCGTGGAAATCAGTGGGTACAATATCGAATATTGACCCCGAACCGCCATCAAATCTAAATTTTTGGAAGACTTCGTGGATGACTTTACACCGGCCTTAATACCCGAGGTCGAGAAGGAGTTGTTGTTGAACTCGGGGACCTCATCTAGAATCTGGACCCTCTTTACGGACGGTGCCTCGAACGCAAAGGGGTCCGTACTGGGCATCGTGTGTGATTCCCTCCTTGTGGTGAACCAAGTCAATGGAACATTCAAAGTCAAGGAGGAGCGAATGCGAAGGTACCTGGATAAACTACATGTAACATTACATCGATTCAAGGAATGGACTTTGCAACATGTACCTCGAGATCAAAACAGCGAAGCCGATGCTCTTGTCAACCTAGGATCGTCGGTTGATGATGATGAATTCAACTCAGGAACGGTCGTACAACTCATGAAATCAATAGTGGAAGAAGGCCACGCTGAGATAAACTCAACAACCTTAACCTAGTACTATAGAAACAAGATTATAGATTACCTGAAAATCGAAAAACTGCCCTCGGGCCCTAAACAATTGAGAGCTTTGCGCATGAAGACGGCCACGTTCAGCTTGTCTGAAGACAACACCCTATTTAGGAGAACGTTCGATGGCCCACTCGCCATATATATGAGACCGGAGATACCGAGTATGTTTATAGGGAAGTTCACGAAGGCACCTGTGGGAATCATTCGGGTGCTGAATCGTTGGTTCGCAAGATAATCAGTGATGGATACTAGTGGATCGACATGAAAAAAGACGCAAAGGAGTTCATGCGAAAATGTGACGGATGTCAGAGACATGCACCGATGATTCATCAGCCAGAGGAGCTACTACATTCGGTCTTCTCACCCTCGCAATTCATGAAATGGGAAATGTACATCATTGGGCCCCTCCAATGGGCACTCGGTAAGGCTCAATTCATATTATTTATGACTGACTATTTTTCTAAATGGGTAGAAGCCTAGGCATTTGAGAAAATTATTGAGAAAAGAGTTATTGACTTCATTTGGGACCACATAATATGTCGGTTCGGAATGTCGGCCGATATCGTGTGTGACAATGGGAAGCAATTCATCAGCAGTAAGGTGAGTAAATTTTTCGAAGACCATAAGATCAAAAGGATCCTATCAACACCCTATCACCCTAGTGGGAACGGGCATGCGGAGTCTACGAACAAAACCATACTCCAAAATCTTAAGAGGTTGACCGACGCCAAAGGAAAATGGAAGGAAATGTTGCCCGAAGTCCTGTGGGCATATTAAATGACCTCAAAGTCTAGTACCGGGGCTACCCCATTCTCGTTGGTCTACGGTGAGGAAGTGCTAATACCGGTCAAAGTAGGATAACTTAGTCTCTGGTTCTGGTACATGAATGAAGAGTCAAACGACGAGGCCATTAACACGAGCCGAGAACTGCTAGACGAGAAGCGCGAGGCCGCCCTCATCCGGCTGGCCATCCAAAAATAACGGGTCGAAAGGTATTACAACCGGAGAGGCAACCTCTGACACTTCAATATCGTGCACTTGGTGTTAAGAAAAATTACATTAAACACCCGAAACTCGAATGAAGGCAAGCTGGGACCGAATCGGGAAGGTCCATATCGAATTATCGAGATCACCGAGAAAGGATCATACAAACTTGAAGCAGGGAACGGTGAGCGACTACCGAACAACTGGAATGTGACCTACTTAAAACGGTACTACTGCCAAGGTACGACCCTATTCATCCTTTTCTTTACCTATATTACGAATTGAACTAACATTTGCGGGCAATGGCTAAAGAATGATGCAGTTATTAGGCCTGAAAGAATTCGTTGCACTCTTTTTCCCTTGAACCGATTTTTTCCCAAATGGGTTTTCCGGTAAGATTTTTAACGAGACAACAGTAGATCGTGCTAACTTAGAATTGATGACTGGCTAAGAACTGGAGTCAAGGGTCACATCAACAGTATCTGAGCCCTCCCTATCTGGGGGCCATCACCCTTGGTAATGATTTTAGCAAAGAAGGAAACTTTGTGCTCGAACAGTCTAGGCTTGGTGGATAGAATTTATTGTAAGGGCCAAACGGTCAAATGAACCTTGCCCGCATAGACCACTTAAGCCATAACATGAAGCTTGTACACATTTGCCATATTGTATGTTGCGCACAGAAATGAAAGAAAGTTTCTACCTTTCAAATACATATTTTGTCTCTTAGAAACTACTACATTTTGTTCCTTACAGACATCGGGCCCAAGGGCCACCTCTATCCGGATCCAAGAGATCACCCCATTCAAGGACTGTCGTTTAAGTCAAACTCAGATGACTCAGGATGTCGAAGCCCGGGGGCACAATAAATCGAAGACCTCTAGTCTCAAATGGGCTCGGCCTCTGCCGGGATACCCTTGCCAAGGAGCTTAAAGTATCCAAGTTAGTGGCAGAAATTACCAGGGTCGATGCTGAAGAGATTGTGATAACTACTGACTACTTTCGTAAAGGATCTGTACTAGGAGCAGTGAACCGGTTGATCAACCTCGGGCTCGCATTCGGCCCACCGACTTCCGAGGATGGACCTTTCCTCGGCACCTCTAAGTTACCCAACCCGGAGAAGTCTTCCAGTGTGGTTGAGTATACACCATCGAAGAAGCATGGGGGATAGTCTGTTCCACGAGCCCCTTCATTGGATCATTTTTTTGTCGCCCGGGCTTCATCGAACATGGACTATGTGAATGAGGGCGATCTCGAAATTTCTATTTCATCGGGCAGGGCGGAACCAGCGACTCGAGAGGTCTCGACCCTCACATATGTATGAGCCTCGTGAACTTGAGGGGGATTATCCCCCGTCGTTTCCCCCTCGGCTGCCAGGTTTTCCTCGGGAACGGATGGCTCAAGAGAGACAAAAAGGTGGTCCTCCTCAAGCTCGTCCCTCAGCCGGAAAAGTAAATCCAAGTCAGGTACTCGGGAGTTGGAGCTTTCCTTTGGCTTACGAGCCAACCTTCTCCTCGATTTCTTCTTCTCCGAACTCTGGGAACCAAGGCTCATCTTCCTTTTATTTTCTCCTACTGTGGTTCTAGGCAACCCGAAAGTAGAAGGATCAGTGGGAAGGTCCTTGCATCCTGCCAAGGGCCTAAGCTTGGTTGTCTTAGGCAAGCCTGCAAAACAATAATAAGAGAAGCAATGAGGGAATAGTATTAAAAAGGAAAGTTTAGTGCTACTTACTCGGAGAAAGGACTACCGTCGACAAATTTATAATCTAAAAACTTCTAAGTAAGCACTTTGTGGAAAGCTTCCGGTCATACCAAGACCCCCCAAGTTCTAAACAAAATTATATCGGGAACAAGACTTGTTCAAACCTCCGAACAAGACCTTATTACTACGTGCCAAGGCATTTGAAATCTTTGCAATCGTATAGAAGAAGCCAAAATAAATAAACTTGAAAATTGCCAAAGGGAAAAAAGAAAAGCCTTGTATATATATAAAGATCTTTACAAAGGCCAAACGGCCTCAACAAAACATACAGAAATACAAAAACAAAGAAAAATCTACAAGGCACCTAAGCCTGATCCTCGCCGGAACCCGCCTCATCATCGGGACCATCGGAGTCTTCTATGCTAAGCTGCCACTTATTCCTCGGGAACGGACGGCTCGCATGCCACAAAAAGGTCAGCCTCCTCGGGCTCGTCCCTTACTCGAAAAAGTGAATCTGATTCAAGCAATCGGGAGCTGGAGTTTTCCTTTGGCTTACGAGCCAACCTTTTCATCGGTTTCTTCTTCTCCTAGCTCGGGGAACTCGGGGCCCTCTTCCTTTTCTTCTCTCCTGCAGTGGTTTTGGGCTGCAATGAAGCAGAAGGATCAGCGGACAGGTTCTCACCCCCTACCAAGGGCCTAAGATCGATGGTCTTAGGCAAGCCTGCAAAAAAAAAATAAGAGAAGCAATGAGGGCATGGTGTTGAAAAAGAAATTTTAGTGCTACTTACTCGGAGAAAGAAATCCTACCGTGAGAACGGGCCTCCCAGCGGCCCTTCGAGAGCTCGCACCACGAGAACTCGGCATAAGGCATCTGCGAACAAATGCTTCTGATCCACTCCTTGAGCCGAGGTATGGCATTTGGAACTCGAGCAAGGGCTGCCCCATAGCAAACACCGATGAGAAAAAGGAAGATAAAACATGAAACTGGCGTTTAAAATAGGTTATACCTACGTGATACGTTCCACTTCTTGGGGAACGAACTCCACTCAGCAGGTATCAATTCGGCGGTCCTCACTCGGATAAAGCGTCCTTGCCAACCTCAATCCCGGTCCTCATCGATAATCGAAAATGGGGCTTTGCTGGCCTGGCATACAAGCTTTATCAGTCCCCCCCAGAAGATTCGAGGACTGTATAAGCGGAGCTGATGGTTGATGGTGAACGTGCATGAATTTGGGTGATGTTCACAAAGAATCGGAGGAGGATCACGATCCTCCATAGTGATGGGTGAATTTGGCAGAGGCATATGTCGTACCTCCTGTAGAAGTCCAAGATGACCGGATCCACCGGGTCCAATGTAAAGGGATAAGTGTAAACACTTAGATATCCCTCAACATTTGTGGTAATATATCATCATCGGGTCCGGGAATCAATACATCCTTATCTGCCCAGCCATAGTCCTTTTGAACTGCAGAAAGAATGGCCTCGGTAATAGAGTAGTTGTACTGTGACACTGCCTCGCATCAGCCTTGAACCGAAGAGGGCTTTTCAACCTTGAAGTCGTCATTGACCGAACACCCCCCCCCCCGGGACGAACATTTTCAAGGGGGCTCGGCCACCGGTTCATTAGTGGCCGCACACGGAACGGACCTCTTGAGGACGACCACATCAGGGGTGGTATCCTCGACCTCAGTGGTTGGCTACGACGAAGAAGGAGCATCATTTTGGGGAATGGTCTTGGAAGTCTTTGCCATTTCTTTTATCTAGTTAAAAGGGTTTGAAACTATGAAGGAGAATGAGGAGATGATGGGTGAGAACTTGCTAATAAGAACAAGCACACTGGCTTAAGTAAGGGGTAAAAGAAAGGTTGTAACTTGAAGAACGAAGGTAAGAATATTGAGGGATAAAATAAGATTGTAATATCTTGAAGGAACGAAGGTAGAAGCCTGGTCAAAAGTAAAAAATGAACGAAATAAGGGGTATTTATAGGGGCTTGGCGCCGTTTCGCATTCAGGCACGACCTGCCGACGGATGAAACACGTTAGGACGACCTGCCGACGGATGACACATGTTAGGGGTCATTATGACGCGACTGACGGGACGTTTTGGTTTCTTTGCCATTTTGTGTCGCAGCGTGTTGAAGAAGAGATCGAAGAACCATGTCGTTTCATCGTCGTTTCCGTAAAACTTACTCTCCGATAAACGAGGGGAATATCTATATACGGGTGAAATCGGACCCGTAAGTCGGCCCGGTTCCCGATAAAATCAATCGAGGTAAGGGACTCATCGAGGCAAACACCGGGGGCACGACGCTCGCCCTTGAGTATATTGAGGCCATGACCCCGGGATCAGTCCAAATCTCAAAAGACTTCGAAGAGCATTATTGGGCAATCGAACATGATTAATGGAAGGCCGTAATATCCGTGACCAATCGGGTATCACGGTGCGAATCTCGGCACGCACCGACGGAAATCTAGTAATTAGTTAAACGGGAGATTTTTACCTTTTATGGAATTGTACCTAGAGTGGAATTCCCCTACTATATAAATGGGGGTCTGATTATTCATTGAACACATTGTAACACGCCTCGCAAAGCAATATACTATTATTTTTACTGTTATTGATAGCCCTTATTCTCGTTCATTAGTGCTAGCCATTGTGAATCCGGATCGAGGGTGGATATTTCATCAAGGTTGGAATTATCCTCCTCACGTGGTATCTTTATTTGTTTAAACTAACGCAATTTATCGTTTGTATCGAATTAATACACGTATCTTTAAAACCACTTACAAATTTAATTGTTATCCGTTTTTAGGGTAAACAAAATGTTATATTATTGCTCTTGATTCTCATAACATTTATTATATGATATTATCACTGTCCGACCAGATCCACACGATATTTATTGCTTCTTTAAAAAAATTCATCTAAGGATATTATCATTAACTAAAATTAACCCTTATTCACATAAATTTAATTATTTGAATCAAGATCTATATTTTTTTTTCAAACAATATAGCCTTAACAGTATACAGTGATGCTTAACAGTTAACACTTACGTTATTATCACTGGTACTGAGTCGGGTGCTTAAAGATGATTATTTTTTCAAAACATGTTCACTCGGTCACTTTTTAATACGGTGAAGTAAATGTCCAAAAAAGAGTACATTCAGTGATAGTATACATCTGAATTGCAAGCATTTTCCAGTAAGTATGTCAAGAGAGTTAAATTTTTCTTTGAATTTATTTTATATTTTATGTCACGCCCCGATCCGGGGTGAGACCGGCACCCATTGCATAACCTATCCTTGCGTACCATTTACGACAAAGAGATTCTGAACATGTAATGTCATACTTTGGCCATGGGCCATATTATAAGATAATATGCGATACAAAATATAAAATTGAATAGAGACTAACGCTGACTAAATGTCAACATAAAGATGGGCCGGTAAGGCCGTCATAATTACTACATCTGACAAGCCAACAAAAATTCTGCACTAACTGACAGGATATGTCTACAAGCCTCTATTGTTAGATGTATTGTGATCGGAACAGGGCCCCGACCTACCCATAACCTATCTACATATATACACAAAATGTACACAAAACATCTATACCCGGCAACTCCAAAGGACGGGGAGCTTACCGATAAAGTTGAACTCGGGCAACACCTACTGAGGAGGTCTACCCGTCTGTCTGTCTGGACCAACACGCATGAAATGCAGCGCCCCCAGAAAGGGACGTCAGTACGAAATAATGTACCGAGTATGTAAGGCAATTTACTGAAAGATAAAACTGAACTGATAATATAATAGCTGAAAGTAACTGAGGGTCAAAGATAATCTGAAGATATGCTCACCTACTGATATTGACTCTATTCTTTCAATATAGTAAGTAAAATAGTTGTCCGGCCTTATAAGACTCGGTATATGTATATAACTGCTATGCCGTAGTAGGCTCGCTCATAGGCGCTCGGCCATACTAGGATCTGTATCTCGGCCAACTGGGCTCGCTCATAGGCGCTCGGCCATAGTAGGCTCGGTATATAACTTACAATCTGATCAGAGGTTTCCCAATAGGGGCCTGCCCATCGATTATAACTCGATGGTAATGAAAATATTGTAATACTGTATATATAGATTCTCTACTCTCATGACTGGAAAAAAAAAATACTCAATTGAATATGAAGTCCCGATGAGGAGAATATTGTAACTTACAAGACTAGGAAAATATACGTAAATTCCGGGATATGAATTTTTCTTTATGCCTCGTTATCAAACTCGTGTAATTATGAGATCATGCCAAAATGAAAGAAGGGCTTAGCTTTAACATACTTGGAGTAGGGAAAAATCCGTATGATGTTCTTGGAAAAGGTTACATCGTACTCCTTTAAAATCGCAAAATTTTATGTTGCTACAGTTCTAAAAACTTTCGTTGGATTGGTCGAAGAATCACGTTGCTTAATGTGTAAAAATTCTCGATGGAATTGTTGAGACTTGTTGGAATTCTTAGCGTTCTGATTGTAAGGATTAGTTAAAGATTTTGTAAGAAATCTCTTTGAGCTAATGTCTAATTGTAGTATTTTTGCATTGAAAATGTTAGCATGAGGTGTATTGTAATTAACACCTTAAATTGTCACATACCCAACATGACTAATGAGTTATTTGGTTTGGATGGTGGCTTGCTGCCACATAGGGTGGGGGAGGGTTTTTTAATCTTATCCTATAATTAATAATTAATTAGGTATTATTCCGTTATCCGATAATTAATCAATTACCTACATAATTAAGATTTATCTCAAATTACTTACAATTCTACTTATTTTTAATATACTTTATACATCATACTATCACGGTCATATGGTACCTTATATGATACTAGTCCATAAGTATCGGGTATTATAGTTCGGACTGTATTTTATCCCAAATCGAGAACCTTCAACGAAACTCATTTTCTTTAATTCGTGTACCCTTTCCTTTATGGCACTTACTTATTGATTGTTATAAATAGCATAAATATGTTAACCTCAAGATAATCTCATCCCCGAGTTTATGTCAATTAACTGAAGACGAAACTTTAACGTACGAGAAACGCGAGATGTAACATCCTTCCCCCCTTAGAAATATTCGTCCTCGAATGTCTACTCTTAGATACTTTTGGAAAATTTTTGCCTGAGTCTCTTCCATATACTAGACTAAAACCAACCTGTACGCAGCCAGAAAATATACTATACATGCCACACGTGGCCACTGTCTATAAATAGCAATACTTGGCTTCACACAACTGTCCATTATAAATTCTGAGAGTCAAAAATGAGAGCTTACCTGATGACCTACTGGCCTGAATAGAGATGTGCTGAGGTATCCTACCTCGAGCCATATCTTCAGTTTGAAATATGTGGGGGTATTTAGACTTCATTTCTTCCTCCGCTTCCCATGTCATCTCTTCCACATTCTTGCTCCTCCATAAAACCTTCACGGAGGCTATTTCCTTATTCCGTAGCTTGCGGATTTGTCGGTCTAGGATGGAAATCGGAATTTTCTCGTATGACTAGTTCTCCATAATCTGTACATCATCCGTAGGCACCACTCGGGTAGGATCGCCAATGCACTTCCATAGCATTGATACATGAAAAACCGAATGGACAGACTCCAATTTTGAGGGTAATTCTAACCCATATGCTACTTGGCCCACTCTCCGAATAATCCTATAAGGCCCAATATATCGTGGGCTAAGTTTGCCTTTCTTGTCAAACCTCATCACACCTTTTATAGGTGATACCTTTAAGAATACCCCAGTCATTAACCCCGAACTCTAAATCTCGTCGCCGCACGTCAGAATATGACTTCTTATGACTCTGAGCTGTCAACAGTCGCTCCCGGATGAGCTTTAATTTTTCTATGGCCTGCCGAACCAGGTCTGGCCCATGTAACCCAGATTCTCCAACATCAAACCAACATGCTGCAAGCGGGCAGCCCCGATCTATATAATAGTAATAATATATATAAAGCCAACATGGCCTGTTGCGGTGTGCAGACCGATCCCAAATATATCCTCACAATCAGGCCCTCGGCCTCCCTCAATCATCAATCTCTCCCGTCTCACTCTCATAGGCTCACAATGTCACGATAATAGCCCAAAAATAATGATATGATATATCAATAAATAACAATAGAGACTGATATATGATATGTAATGAAATGAATATGACTGAATATGAATTTTCAATTTAAAACAAATAATTCACAACAATATGACCTCTGTGGGTCCAAAAATACTAGCACATAGCCTCAATATAATTTTTAATATGCTTTTCAGTTCAATTCCTTTGACACATAAAATCGAAGACTGAGACTCGTGCCCTGAAGGATGCACGGACATGGATGATCTTGTTGCTGAATTCGCTGGTTGCGCCATACCCCCAGAATCTCTATTTGGGCAATCTCGAATCATATGCCTCGGACGTCCACATGTATAACAAGCATCAGAACCGGCTCGACATTGGCCCAAGTGTCCTCTACCGCAGATGGCACACCGCGGCGGAAATGGCCATGTCTACCCCGAACCTCGTTGTCGCTGCAAACTTGACTCTGGGAGCTTTCACCTGGTCCTAACTGAGTTTAGCGGTCATACCTGTAACCATGTAGCTGAGGTGGTAGAGGTCTAGGTGGCCGTTCGAAGTACTGGGGCCTGTAACTACCCTGAGACTGCTCCTGAGACCTGGCACATATCATCCTCTTATGCTGCCCTGAGTCAGTCCTCTCCATACCCTGCTGTCGATTCCTACCCCTTTCTATATTCTGGGAAAATGCCTGAATCCGGGAGATATCCATACTATCCTGTAATGCAGTGGTGGCACATGTCTCGGTCAACTCTGGGGCCAACCCTACTATAAACCTATGAATTCTATCCCGCGTAGTAGCAACTATGGATGGTGCATATCTGGCCAATGAGTCAAAACGGAGACTATACTCTCGAAAACTCATATTGCCCTGCTTGAGGGCTAGAAACTGATCGACTTGGGCCTGTCAGATCTCTCGCGGTAAGTACTGGTCAAGGAAGGCATCTGAAAAATTCTCCCAAATAGCAGGAGGTGCATCACATGGACCTTTCCCATCTCTCGTACCAAAGGATGGCTATATCTCAGAGTCGAAAAGCTGCTAGCTCAACTGCCTCTTTCTCTGTGGCATGCATAACCCAAAAGATCCTGTGAAGCTGATCTATGAAATCTTGCGGGTCCTCCCTCTGATCTATCCCCGTGAACTCTGGGGGACTCAAAGCAATAAACTCTCGGACCCTTGAACTCCCAGATCCCTCAGAAGATCTTGCACTAGCTGATGCCCTAGCATGTTGTTGGGTAGCTACCAACTGTGCCAACAAATGCACCGCACTCCTTCAGTCCTGATCTGATGGAAGCGGAGGGGGAACTGGATGTGCGGTCTCCCTAGGAATCTCCTCAGGTGGCGGAGGAGCCAGTAATGACTGGGTAGGGGTATCTCTTTGGGCCTCAGATTGGGCCGCAACTACTAGGGGTACCCTACTAGTCCCCTCACCTACTATTGTTTCTCTCCTCTGGCTAGCCGTAGTCTTCCTAGTTACCGTCATATGTGCATGCAAACGCCAACACGTAAGTTTAACTCAAATTTCCTATAACTTAGTGCTACAACACGATTTAGATTTGAAAGAAGGGTAACCAACTCCTAGATGCCCTGTAGTCCCCTGATTATATAATATGTGTTGCACCACACATCTATAAACAAGACCCAACTAGACAAGGCTTGTAGACTCCCTAGGACAGAACTGCTTTGATATAACTTTTGTCACGCCCCGAGCCTGGGGGCGAGACCGGCACCCAGTGCCTCACCTATCCTTGTGTACCACTTGCGACTAAGAGACTCTGAACATGTAATGTCATACTTTGTCCATGCGCCACATTACAAGATAATGTGCGATGCAAAATATAAAACTGAATAGAGACTAACGCTGACTAAATGTCAACATAAAGCTGGGTCGGCAAGGCCGTCATAATTACTACAACTGACAAGCCAACAAAATATACATACAGGGCCTACAAGTCCAACATACTGCACTAACTGACAGAATATGTCTACAAGCCTCTATTGTTAGATGTATTGTGATCGGAACAGGGGTCCGACCTACCCATAACCTATCTACACATATACACAAGATGTACATAAAACTTCTAGACCCAGCAACTCCGAAGGACATGGAGCTTACCGATAAAGCTGAACTCGGGCAACACCTACTGAGGAGGACTACCCGTCTGTCTGTCTAGACCTACACGCATGAAATACAGCACCCCCAGAAAGGGACGTGAGTACGAAATAATGTACCGAGTATGTAAGGCAATATACTGAAAGATGAAACTGAACTGATAATATAATAGCTGAAAGTAACTAAGGGTCAAAGATAATCTGAAGATATGCTCACTTGCTGATACTGACTCTATTCTCTCAATATAGTAAGTAAAATAGTTGTCCGGCCTTATAAGGCTCGGTATATGTATATAACTGCTCTGCCGTAGTAGGCTCGTTCATAGGCTCTCGGCCATACTAGGCTCTGTATCTCGGCCAATTGGGCTCACTCATAGGCGCTCGGCCACAGTAGGCTTGGTATATAACTTACCATCTGATCAGAGGTTGCCCAATAGGGACCTGCCCATTGATTATAGCTCGATGGTAATGAAAATACTGTATTGGTTTTCGCTGACCGTGAAATAATGGGCGCGGCCGTGAAACAACAGATGCGGACCGCGTAAAAATGAATGCGGTCGCGGAATCAATTTGTTAATTCTCTTAAGCTCATGAACTCGGTCCGCGAAACTATGGGCGCGACCGCGTATAGTCAGCCGCTGACCGCGGAAAAATCACCGCGTCCGTGAACATATAAGCCTACCCAGTTCGCACAAAAGCATGAATGCGAACCGCATAATTTGGACCGCGGTCCGCGAAATTCAAATCATACTGGCACTGATGAATTATTTAAGACCTACGGTTTCACTTAGTGACTGTATATATAGATTCTCTGCTCTCATGACTGGAAAAAAAAATACTTAATTGAATATGAAGTCCCGATGAGGAGAATATTATAACTTACAAGACTAGGAAAATATACGTAAATTTCGGGATATGAATTTTTCTTTATGCCTCGTTATCAAACTCGTGTAATTATGAGATCATACCAAAATGAAAGAAGGGCTTAGCCTTAAAATACCTGGAGTAAGGGAAAATCCGTATGATGTTCTTAGGAAAGGTTGCAGCGTACTCCTTTAAAATCGTAAAATTTTACGTTGCTACAGTTATAAAAAATTTCGTTGGATTGGTTGAAGAATCACGTTGCTTAATGTGTAAAAAATCTCGATGGAATTGTTGAAACTTGTAGGAATTCTTAGCGTTATGATTGTAAGGATTAGTTGAAGATTTTGTAAGAAATCTCTTTGAGCTAATGTTTGATTGTAGTATTTTTGCATTGAAAATGTTAGCATGAGGTGTATTGTAATTAACACCTTAAATTGCCACCTACCCAACATGACTAATGAGTCATTTGGTTTGGGTGGTGGCTTGCTGCCACATTGGGTGGGGGTTTAATCTTATCCTATAATTAATAATTAATTAGGTATTATTCTGTTACCCGATAATTAACCAATTACCTATATAATTAATAATTATTTCAGATTACTTAAAATTCTATTTATTTTTAATATATTTTATACATCATACTATCATGGTCATATGGTACCTTGTATAGTATTAGTCCATAAGTATCGGGTATTATAGCTCGGACCGTATTTTATCCCAAATCGACAATCTTCAACGAAACTCATTTTCTTTAATTCGTGTACCCTTTCCTTTATGGCACTTACTTATTGCTTGTTATAAATAGCATAAATATGCTAAGCTCAAGATAATCTCATCCCGAATCTATGTCAATTAACTGAAAACAAAACTTTAACGTACGAGAAACGCGATATGTTTGGCAGTTTTTCTTTTTATACATTTTTTACAAAAGTTGTGACCTAGAGTTCTTTTATAGCTTATGAAATTTTCAAAAAAAAAAATCATGAAATCAATAAATGGGATTATATCACTTTTGGTCTCTTTATTATTATAAAATCTAATTTTGGTCCATGTGATATTTGGCTAAACATATTTGACCTTCAATTGATTAAATATATATTTTTAATACTCTTATATAGTAGGAAATATGTTATGCTTAATCTAATTATTAGAACCATATTATCCTCAAATATGGAGTAACAATGCTTATTTAACATAATGTAATCAGGGGCAGAGGCACAAGCCGGCCTACGAATTTGGCCGAACCTAGTAGCTTTTGTTCCAACAGTGTATTTGATGATTTGAATTCATGAAATATATATAAATATTAAATTTAGAACCCAATCAATAACGCTTGAAGTCGTGATCCTAAAATTCAAAACTCATAAGGTTAAAATCTTGGTCCCGCCTCTGAATGTAACAATAGGTAATTCGTTAAAGTTATGAAGATTCACAAGTAGATGAGTAAAAATACATATTTCAATTATTTGAAGATTAAATGTGCTTAGCCAGATATTATAAAGACCAAATTAGAATTAGTTTGTATTTAAGGGGCTAAAGTGCAAATTTCCCTTAAAATTGATGATAAATTTTCCTTAAATTTACAAATATAAGAAAATAGACCTTCCTATAGCCACCCCTATCCGTTAAAATCCAACTCTTTTTGTTGGACAGTGAACACAATCTTCAAGTCCTCCTTATCAACAATGGCGTCCCTCATCTCCACTGCAATTCTCCCCCACATTTCTTCCTCATTCATGGTACAGTCTTTTTTATCTCTTTCTTTTACTATTTTCCATTAAAATTATACATTCTCATTTATACCCCCTCAATGTTTTTTCAGGGTAATTCAAGAAACTTGAAGTCAAGTTCAAATATTTTTCCTTCAATTAAACTCAGTAACCAGAAAACTACCCCAAGAACAAGAACCCCATTTCTTATTTTCAATAAAGTTGCAAGCTTTGATGTTTCTGCTGCTGATTCAGCAAATTCTGGGAGTGTTAGATTTAGGCTTAATAACTTGGGCCCACAACCAGGGGCAACAAAGAATAGGAAGAGAAAAGGAAGAGGGCATGCAGCTGGACAGGGAGGTAGTTGTGGTTTTGGGATGAGAGGTCAAAAATCAAGGTCTGGACCTGGTGTTAGAAAGGGTTTTGAAGGAGGTCAAATGCCACTTTACAGGAGACTTCCTAAGTTGAGAGGAATTGCTGGAGGTAATTTGTTTTAACATTGCTTCTCAACATAATTATGTAATTTTAGTTTGTTTGGATTTGGTTAGAAAATATACATAACTTCTAATACTTTTTATTTGTATTTGTATAATAATGGAATGAGGTGAGTTTAAATGGAGTAACGTGCTAAGTGAGGATTCGTATAGCCGACCCCAACTTGTTTGGGATTGAGGCATAGTTGTTATTTGTTTGGATTTACCCTTTCTGTATTGGTTGTTTGTTTGTGTGTCCTTTTGCAATGTTATAATGTTGCATAGAAGAGTGCATGGATAAGTGTATTTAGCTTGTGGAATTTGTAGCTTTAGTTTGATTATGTGCTTCAACATAATTATGTAAACTTTTAATTTGTTTGAATTTATTTAGAAAATATACAGAACTTCTAAGTAGTACTTTTATTTGTATTTGCATAATAATGGAATGAGGTGAGTTTAAATGGAGTAACGTGGTCCGGAAAGATTTGTATAGCCGACCCCAACTTATTTGGGACTGAGGCGTAATTGTTGTTTCTTTGGATTTACATTTTTCCTGTGTTTGTTGTTTGTTTCTGTGTACTTCTGTAGTGTTATATTTTTGCAGTGATGAGTTTGTGGATAAGTTGCATGTAGCTTGTTGGTGAATTTATAGCTTTAGCTTGGCTTTGTGCTTCTTTCTTTACAAACATTTTTATTCTTCTTTCGGGTTCTGTATCATTACAGTGTCAAATTTGCATAGGTTGGTAAAAAGTATTATCTGCATAGGGTGGGGATGTGCATGTATACTTGCCGTTACTAAGGGTTTTTCAAAATATACTGATGATTAATCTAAAGAAACTTATTCACAATGATTACATACTGCACTAGGAAAAAAAGCAATCCACAATTAGGTGATGTCAAGGCAGAATATCTTGAAATCTGCCTTTTTTCATTTGCTGTATTCTGAATTCCTTGTCCGTTTTGTCTTCCGCAGTAATTCTATGACCCGTACCCCTTACTAAAACTCTAAGGAAAGCCTCCCAACCAGCTGAAAGCTCTAAGGAAAAGTTTCTTAGTGCTGAATTGATAGCGTTCTAGGAACTGTTACTCAAATAAGGACTTCTTATGTTATACTTAACAGAATCAATGGATATAGAACATGTCCCTTCTTGACCTTCCCGTAGCTGGGAACATATCTATTAGAAAAAGGAATTAAAAAGTTCATACTAAGGAGGTGAGGAAGAACCTGGATCAAAGGGTTTTACTTTCTTTGATTTAAACTGAATGTGAGAGCCTTGACCCTCTAGTCTCAGTGTAGGTACCACGTAAATTGTCTTGACTTCACTTAGCCATAATGTTCTCTTGCAAGAAGCATGAACCAGGTCCAGGATTTGGACTATAAAATGCTATTTTATATGATGCAGTTAACATCTTTCTCTCTGAAAAATAAGTTATTGCTCAAAGAAAGTGATGAAGTGGGTCGAGGGGAAAATTTAAGAATGAGATAAACTATTCTTTGGCCAAACTTTTCTCTTGTCATAAGACATACTAAAGTAAGTCCCTTTCAACTATACATAGGTTTTGTAACTAAAACTAACTTGGTGCGCTATAATATGTTGACATGTGGAATTACTTAACCACACAGAAGATAATCTCTATAGCTCTCAACCTAGTCAAAGGGCTTTGATGGCCTTGGATTGGTTGGTTTGCTGGATATGAGATCCTCGGAGTAGGTTGGGCTAAGGTATTTTTGTCAATATGTCAAGTTGCTGGGTATGACTAAGTGGCTTCATAACTGTCTTTCACTCCAATGCATAACTTGTACAATTTGTGTTAATGTTTGGCTGAGGTTTAATGATCATGCTTGGAGTCGCATGACAAAGAAAAAGTTTCTAAATGCTTTGACATATCAAGCACATGACAAATAGTAAAATGCTTCCCAACTTTCTGTTTATTCCCGTTCTTATAGCACATATTGGCTATCTTGGTGTTCTCTTTGTTCAAAAAGAAAGGTAACCTACCTGATCAACCAACTGTCCAACTCTATCCCTTCACCGAAAATGTTGCCATCTTTCTCCTCTTCAATTTTTTGAAGGGTCTGATATGGCTCATTATATGATTGATTGCATTCTAAGGTAGTTTCATTCATTGTTCTAGTCTAGAGCTGGAGCATTTAGTTTCCTGACTATCAGTTTCTCATTAGTCATTGTGATCACTTTTAGTGTAAAACTATGCAAACTCTTACTTGCCATTTTACTGTATAAGGGTGGATTCAGTATGAGACTTCTAGCACTGACAAGCTCCATTGATTTGTTGAATGAGGTAAATGCTGCATAGTTTGGATTGTTTATTGCATTTTGATATTCTTCTGGTCAGGGATGACATCCCCTTGGTACCCCTTTAAAAATGAAAACTACTTTTTGCCACTTATATATTATTAAAAAGAGGTGGATAGAAATAGGAACTTGAGAGCTTTTCCACCTACCCAACTAATAGAAAAAGTTCATTTTCTAACACATTTCAGTTGATCATGCTAACATATGCATGTGAGTTAGCTATTGAGTTCATTAGTATCTGAGCTCATATTTTACCCTGTATAGAATGTGGAGTATAGTGTTCTTTGGTTATATATGTATAAGTTATGCCAGAATTCCAGCTAAAGTGAGCATTTGAATTTTGTAAAGGCATGTCTGCTGGACTTCCGAAATATGTACCTGTGAACTTAAAAGACATAGAAGAGGCAGGATTTCAAGAAGGGGAAGAGGTGTCGCTTGAATCCCTCAAGCAGAAGGGTCTAATAAATCCATCAGGGAGAGAAAGGAGACTTCCGCTAAAGGTACACAATAACATTTACTTTGTCGCATTGGTTCCACGTATTTTCTTCAGTGCGTTCTGCTTTGCCTGTATCTTCACCTTAGCACTACTACACAACAACAGCAACAACAAACCCAATGTAATCCCATAAGTAGGGTCTGGGAAGGGTAGTATGTACGCAGGCCTTACCCTTATATTATCAAGGTAGAGAGTTTGTGTCCTATAGACCCTCGGCTTTGTCTTCACCTTAGTGCTAGCAACTACAAAGTAGGAACAAAAAGTTTTCTTCTGTGCAATCTAATTAATATAATATTGTCTTCCTCGCTTCCCCTATCTTCATAATTCTGTGTATAGTTTCTGTAAATCTAATGACATTATAGTGTTATCCGTATTAACTTAAGTAATGTCTTCGACGTATCTCCATTTCCAGATCTTAGGCGATGGTGAACTAAGCGTGAAGCTCAACTTTAAGGCGCGCGCCTTTTCAACATCAGCAAAGGAAAAACTAGAGGCTGCTGGTTGTTCATTAACCGTTCTACCGGGCAGAAAGAAGTGGGTAAAACCATCAGTTGCCAAAAACCTTGCTAGAGCTGAGGAATATTTTGCCAAGAAAAGAGCTGCCGCTGCATCTGAAGCAGCTGACCCTTCTTCTGCGTAATCCAAAATTTATGTTAGCCACAATTTTTTTGATGTTGTCACTCTAGAGAGGGATGTAAAGCAACATTCAAATAGTTTTGGATTCTTTTCCCTTTAGTGCTTCCAAAGTATATTACTATTTTTCTGTGTCTTCCCTGTACCAGTAGGATTAGTAGTTAGCCTTGTATTGGTAAATCTACTACATGTTGTTCATTTCTCTCATCGTTTCTTAAGCCGGGGCGTCTTTTGGAAACACTATCTCTACCTTCAAGGTAGGGGTAAGGTCTGTATATACACTACCCTTCCCAGATCTCACTTGTACGATTATATTAGGTTTGTTGTTGTTGTTTTCTTTTATTCCGGTACATGTACCCAAAGGTGTGCCTAGTTCTCAATGAAGTGAGTGCGCACCTTAGAGACCGGGGTTCAAATCACAACATCGACATAAAATTACTAGGTAATTTCTTCCCTTATGCTCAAGTCTTGGCGGGTAAAATTACTCGGTACCTGTACTGGTAGGAAGCATCAGGTATTTGATGGAATAGTCAAGATGCGTGCAAGCGGGATTTAATTTTGTTGTTATAAAAAATTAATTTTAAAAAAAATATTTTATTCAACGTGGACATGGTCCAAAGGTAGGTATTGGTGAAAATGCAGCCTTTCAAACTTTTAAGAATACAATAATTCAATAGTATTCAAAATAGAATTAGTCTTCTGACTATTGTTGTCATAACTTCCGTTTTCCTATTGTTAAAAAATATTATCTTTGCTTAGATGCAATGCACCTGTCTTAATTTTGAGTTTTACTTTGGTTTACCAATTGATGTAACGCCTCTAATTTGGAAAATGATCGTTCTTAAATGAGAAAGGACAAATAAATTATCATTTCTTCTTTTATCTTTCTATTATCAATAAGTTCTTAATATAGACCCAAATACCATTAATGGACAAAAGACTAATTAGTTCATGCATCCAGAGGAAACAACAGAACCCCACGAACACAATTGAAGGTGGGATCAATAGAAAAACTATTAATGCATAATTTACTATACATTTTTTTTAATCTCACCTTGAAAAACTCGCACAATTTAATCGATGAATTTCAGAAAGTCTTTCTAAATTGGAAGAGCAAGAAATTAAACCAGAAGAAAATTTTCTTTCTCTTTATATATATATGACCTTTTTAAAATTCTTCTTCTAACTCATTTTTTCCAGTAGATTTACGTCTCTAGTATTCTTTACGGGCAAAGGCGCTCAGATGCTCTTAAAGTGTTCTTATCTATGTTTTATTGAAGTAAATGGTAATTTTACATAGATAAATCCATGAGTCCAACGACGAATTTTAAAGTAATAATCACAAATGACCCCAAGGTTTTAGCCTTGAATAATGAAAGATGGTTTTTAGAGGGATTTTACATGATTCTTAAGACATAAATTGTTTTTCAAGCAACAAGATGATCTTACATCATATCATTTGATTACCCCCAATGGAAAACAAAAGGAAATGATATTGTGTTTCAGTTATTATTATTTTGGGTTTTCTCTTTTGTCCTACACTAGAAGAAAGTTTGTTAGGACATTATAGTCATGCCTACCAAAGACTACACGGATTGTGGTCGGATGAATAGAATTTCTCCATCTTAACTAAAGGCTTGGGTGGGTTCGAGCCTAAGAACGAAAAAGATTCTGATAGAGAACAACTTTCTCTTTAATAAGTCTTACGCGGTGAGAATCCAGATTAATCGGGATCCCAAAGCGAATACTGGGCACTTCATGGGAAATCGAACAAAATGCCCACCAAAGATTTTAGGGGTAAAACATAAAAATAGCCAGACTTACAACTGGTAATTGAAAAATAGCCACAATTTAAAAAATAATTTAAACTTAGCCATTTTTTCATGTAAAGATAAAATCTGAACAAAAAACACCCTTAAAATCCGGAAATATTCCAGCATAATATGCTGGAGTTCGAATCTTTTACATATGAGATTCCAACATAATGTGTTAGAATTTCATAATGTGCTGGAGTTCTAACATATTATGCTGAAAATTTAAACGCAAGAGCTCCATAATCCCGCATATTATGCTGGAACTTTCCGTGTGCTGGAATTCCAACATAATATGCTGAAATTTATACATAGGAGCTCCATTACGCTGGAACTTTTCGTGTTTCAGCAAAACAGTGGCTAATTTTTAATAACTTTACAAACGCTATCAATTTTTCGATTATCAATCCGAAAAATGATTAGCCCGTGCTATTTTCATAAGATTTTAAGGGTCATAATTTTGTAGTGGCCAAACTTTGATAGCCTATCTAACTTCATAAAGAATAGGAATGGAAAATTACACACCTAAGTATACTTTTTTGGAACCTTACAAGAAGGAAAATGAGGGAGCCAAACTTGTTGTTTGACTTGTTAAAGAAAAACTTAAGCATGACTCAAAGGCAAAGACATGTGATAATTACTATGATCAGTCTTTTTCCTTCACCTAATCAAACCAGCAAAGGGCCAGGCAATAAGACTCCCTTTTATCATCAAACTCACTTTATTTAATCATTGGAATTTTCTTTTTGTCGAGTCTTAATTGCTTTCCATTTTAGAAAATGGTGCTTGAATGGGTGCAAATTTTAATAAAATAATATATCTTATATTATTTAATATCAAAAGATAATATATTTTTTATTTAAAAAATTAACCTAAATAGTCGTCCACCCAACCACCTAAACTAAAAATGGGTGGCAAATATACAATATATGTATAATTTATGTATAATATGTGTATAATTATATATAATCAATGTATAATTTATGTACAACAATTAAAAAAAATAAGTGGTGAATCCAACAGTCTATTTCTGTTAAAAAGAGATTTTACGTCCTAGCTTAAAAATGACTAGGTAAATAAATTTAAGTTCTTGAGACACGTGAAATTGCATAATATAATAGTATTATCAATAGAATTTTTTAACCTCCCAAAATTTATAAATTTCATACAAAATTAGGACGGTGGTAGTAATTATTCTTTTCTTTCCTTCCATTTCGGCGGTATTTACGGGCCCGGATTATGGTGGGATCCAACAAAGAAAAAATAAGGATTGAAGAGTTTTCGGAAAGTAATGGGAATTTGGATTATTTTTCTTCAAATTAATCAATTCAATTTTGACGGTTAAATATATATATATATATATATATATATATATCATATTTAACTATAATTAAGTTATACACCTCGGTATGAATTTTTTTACTTACTCGCACTGATATTTATTCTAAACCAATAAATGTATGTCATGTCGTTGCATATACACTTCTAGCACTTAATCTATAGTTAATTAATATGCAATTTTTACTTCATTAAATTACTTAATTATACTAAATTAGCATAGTTTAGTGTAAATATTCGATACGGTAAGTATTTACCGTATAAGAAACTGCCATGGCTTCCCTTATATGATTGAGCTACTTATTTCTTGATTCCAAATAGTTCTCTAATCTAAACACCAAAGTTTCGAATTTTGAGATTTGATGAAGACGAAAATTTGATATCTTTGAAAAGTATTTTTCAAATCATAATGTTGAGATTCAATACGGAAGAAAGTTCCAACGAAATATGAATATGACTTGAATCCTAAACCTTATCAACAAGTCACATTTGCTTATCCACGAGCTTAAGAGTTGTAAATATAAATTCTAGGAAATAGTAATATATTCGATTTAATGTTTATAGCGTACCAATGCAAAAATAACAACAACAATAACTCTAGTGTAATCTCACAAGTGGTCATACGGAAAGAGTAGTGTGTATATAGATCTTACTCCTAACTTGTGAATTAAAGTAAAGAGGCTAATTATTTCGATAGACCCTCGGCTCAAGAAAGATGAAAAAAGAAGCAGTAACAACAAGCCGTCAACAACAAGATAAGATGGTTAGGAAACTGAAGCGAAAGAAACAACATGTAGTAATAATGATATAAGTATAAGAAAATACGAGAATAATATTAATACTACCAGAATGAAAAAGAGATGCACTCGATTACCTACTGATCTTCTATCATAATTCTCAACTTCCAAACCCTCCTATCGAGAGTCATATCCTCGATAAGCTTAAGATGTATCATGTACCTCTACCAATTTCTTCTTAAGGTCTACCTTTACTTCTATCTCTACCTCTTCTTGGGCCCACCAAGGTCAACCTTTCGCACCTCCTCACCGGAGCACCTGTCATCTCCTCTTTACATAAAAAGGTATTAAACCGATATAATTTGTTGTAAGACGATGTTTTTAAGTAATTCGATGATATCAAATTTATTTACACTATATATAATTTGCTGTAAGACGATGTTTTTAAGTAATTCGATGATATCAAATTTATTTTTATCTATCCAAATTTTAATGGATAAAATTAGCTGATATCTATATTGATAAAAAGTAATATATTACCTTCTGAAATTAGTTAAGATGCACGTAATCTAACCCAGCAGTTATAAAAATTAAAAAAAGTAAGCAGTTACATTCAAAGGCAGATCCTATGGACCACTGGCACAAAGGTGCTTAAATTCCAAGATTAAGAGAGGTCCACAAAGCACAAAAATGAGTGCTGGAAAATGCAATTTGCTAAGAATGGTGACTAGGTTTACTATCTCTTCTTGTTGTTTGTTGCCATTTGTACAACTTTTTCCAAATAATAAAAGGCAGCAGAACATGTTCTTAAGCTTTTTTGTGGGCACCCCCACAAATCTCATTCTGATTTCCTTCAAAAATACTTCATTATTGTTGTGCATATGCCATATGGTGAACAATATGAATAGACTAGTTTTTTTTTTACCATATGATATCGAAAATCATTGTTCGAATTAATTTGAATTGTGTCGCATAAAGCATGTTGAAAGGGGAAGCATTATGTATTCATTATCTAATGTCCGGAACTCGAGACTTCTAACTAAAAATGAAGAGACTTCATCTATTCCACCACACCCCTTGATAGTGAAAAATTTGACATAAGGTCGCCTTTGGACATTTTTGAAAGAATTCTTGACAAACAAATTATTAGAAAAATATTCTTCTAAAACTTTTAAAAATTGCTCCATGTTGTTTTTGTTTAATTAGGTTTTGTGCATGTTCAATGCAACTATCAAAACAGGGAAGTTGTTAAAATATATGGGACACATGAGAGTAAAGTATTAAAGTGGGATTTGTCTGTTTCTCTTTGGGTTAATAAGTTAATTACTCGTTTTAGCAAGATCTGCCAAAAAGGGATGTGTTATCTATTTTTGGATCATAATTATTTAATTATGGTACTTATTCACAACGCATAAGAAACACTGGAGAGGTTATTTATGTGGATTACCCCACAACACCTTCCACGAAATCTTCAAAAGAAAAAGTCAAACAATTTCCCACTATAAATTAGCACATTTTATTTTGTGCGAGTAGGAATTTAATGAGCTAGGTCCCTTGGCCATAAGCAATTAAATGGTTACAAAACTTTGATTATACATTTATATGTGGGGTTGTTTATAAAATTTTGATGTCTTTGTGACATTAAAAGTTAAGAAAACAAAATTGTCAATTTTTTTAGTAATGGCTTTGACATCATTTAAAGGATCAAACCATATTTATAAGCCAACAAATTTTTGAATAATAAGTCGACCTATAAGAAGACAAAAAAAATAAAATAAAAGAAGACCCTAATACGCAGACCTATTATTAAGCGGAAGTGTTACAATAAATAGTTTCCCTAAATAGTTTGGTGCATGATCTAGTTATGTAAAAATTATAATTAAAAAAATTATTATTCAATAAAAATTAATTATGTGGAGTGTTATGTAAGGATTACTACACGGTATGAATTGTTATAAAAGAATTGCATATTTTAGTAAGGCCATTAAATGACGTTAATTATTATATCCGCATACTGCTATGTGATAATACACGTATTTTTGGTACATATTTTTCCAGCGTAAAATACCACAATATCTAGTACTCACTATAACTAATACAATATTTTGTGCAAAGTTGGACTTCGCAAAATTAAAATTTTATTTGGACTTCCGAATTGTCTTTTGTGTTTGTGCGCTATTTGCTAATTTCTAATTAATATAAATGATTGACTAATAATTCTCTACCATAAACATGGCTTCACGTACTATATGAAATTCCAAAAGGATCCGAACTTGACTATATTTTTATGTTTGGATAGATCTAAATCAAATTCCATTAAATCAGACAAATCCTAACAGGTCCCAAGCATGTTAGATCTCTGCTACATTTTAATTAGACATAATAATGTAGTGTTATTTGTAATTGTACGGTCTATGAATGTTACCATATTGAATAATTTGCCAACTTGCCTCACAGTTTGGCAACTTATATAAATTTTTCAATAGCCGAATTTATTTGATTAGTTATATTTTATTTTCAAGTACAAAGACAGTTGTAAACAGCACTAGACTATAGAGTTGCCCAGTAAATTGAATCAACTTAAATTACGCATAACAGTTTCCTTTACTCTTCCATTTATAAATGGGTCAATAGGTTCTAGTGGCTCTTTACAAAAAAAAATTAAGTTTTATGACTCTATCTTTTTTTTTTTATATATGAGAAATTTATTTTTACACGTAAAAGATCTGTCATTTACACATAAGAGATCTAAAAATGTCATTTTCTTAATTTTAAAATTGTAAAGGTGCGTAATGTACAATTAACACTTTATAAAAACAAGAAATAACCAAATGAATGTTTTATGGAGTTAGGGTGTGTTTTGTACGAAGGAAAATGTTTTTTATGGAAAATATTTTCTTAGAAAATGCTTTCTGAAAAAATGAGTGGTTATATCACTTGTTTTTTCTTCTTTGATTTGTGGTTGAAAATTTTTTTCGGAAAATAATTTTTCATGCTACTCTCCTCACCCCTTTCCCCCAAGTCCCATTTTTCTTGTGCTATCCCCCCTCCCCCAATTACCCAACGTTATTAGGACTCTATTTTTTTTAAGAATTTAATTATTTTTTAAAAAATTCACGTAAATCCAAATGAACTAATGTGCTGCTTTACTTTTTCACGCAAAAATAATTTTGAAAATTGTGCTCCATAACTAAAAAGAAAATACTGATCTTTTTTTGGTTGAAAAAGAAAGTATTATTTCAACAACATGAAAAGAATTATTTTTGTTTAAATGAAAGAAAATATTTTTTCTATTTCAAGAAAAGAAAATACTTTTTAGTACATCATTTTGTTGAAATGAAAAAATATTTTTTTTACATAAGGAAAGAAAGTAGTTTTTTTGTTGAAAGGAAAGAAAATACTTTTTTAACATCGTGAAAAGAAAATACTCATTTTGTTAAAATAAAAAAAAAATACTCTATCTACAACATGAAAAGAAAATATTCTTAGTGGGCGTTTGGAGATAAGAATTGTAAAATTCCGGAAAAAAATGAAATTTATTTTCAAGTGAAAATGGTATTTGAAAACTAGAGTTGTGTTTGGACATGAATATAATTTGGGTTGTTTTTGAAGTTTTGTGAGTGATCTGAGTGAAAATTTTGAAAAACAGCTTTTTGGAGTTTTTCAAATTTTTAAAAAATTCCAAAATTCATCTTCAAGTGAAAATTTAAAATTTTATGGATAAACACTGATTTCGAAAAAAAGTGAAAATTTTTCGAAAAAAAGTAAAAAAAAATTTATGTCCGAACGGGCTCTTAATAATATTTTTATTTATGTTGAATGTGGGGATGGAGGATTGGCGGGATTTTGGTGGGGTGTGGGGGTAGAAGTGGAGTGGGTGGGATGTGAGGTGTATTGGTGGGGGTTGGTATGGATGAGGAATAGGGAAGAGAAGGTTGAAAAGGAGTTTTGAAAAATATTTTCTCTTCTCTTGATAGAAAAAATATTTTCCTTCAATTGGAGGAAAATGAGTTCATGAGAAAAATATTTTTCAAAATATTTAAGTCAACAAAACACGAGAAAATTGAGTAGAGAGGCTAGAGAATATAGTAAGATTTAATAAATTAATTAATATACAACAGTGATCTTCACAATTTAAAAATACAATCATTCACATTTAGTCCGTGTACACACTCGTCACCTCGTGTATACGACTTTCATCACATTACAATTAATACCACTCCTTGGAGAAATTTCCCCCACATAAGGTTAGACAAGTCACTTACCTCGACTTACTCCAATTTAACCAAGTAGTATATTTTTTTCTCGATTTTCCGATTATGGTTGACTAGTATCTAGTCCTAATTAATTCAATACAGTCAACAAAAATTATATAATTATTTTTTGTAAGAAAATACTATATTTTTCAATAAAAAATCAAAATTAACTCAAAAATGGCTCGTGGAGACCACGTCTCGGAACTCAACAAAAGTTACAAAATCCGAAAACTCATTCAACCACGAGTCTAACCATACCAATTTTATCAAAATCCGATCCCAACTCGATCCTCAAAACTTCAAATCTTATTTTCAAATCCCTAAGTTCCAACCCCCGATTTACACCTCAAAAATATTTAAACTAGTCAGATTATTTGATAATAATTCAATATTATGGAGTAGAAATTATCACAAGGGACTTACCTCAAGTTTTCCCGTGAAAACCTTTCTCAAAATCGCCCAACCCGAGCTTGAAATGCCCAAAAATGGCAAAAGCTCGAAACCCCTCTGTTTTTGTACTATCCAGGATTTTTTGCATTTGCGACAACTTGTCCGCTTCTGTGCCAACCGCATGTGCGGAAAAAGTCCCGCATATGCGCGCCTCTTTGCGCTTCTGCACAGGCCGCTTTTACGCGCGTCCCTCCGCATCTACGCTCACACAGGTGCAGAATTTCCCTCGCACCTGCGACCATTGCCCCATAGTCCATTTACGCATATGCGCTTGCCAGGCTCACTTCTGCAAGCTCGCACCTGCGATAAAATTTCCGCATGTGCGAAAGCAACAGAGGGCAGAAACTTCAGTTATTTCTTCTAAGTCCGAATTTGATCCGTTAACCATTTGAAAATCACCCGGGGCCCCCGGGACCTCAACCAAATGTACCAACAAGTCCTAAAATATCATACTGAGCTGTTGGAATCATCAAAATTCTATCCTGGGGTCGTTTGCACATAATTCGACATCTGATCACTATTTGAAATTAAACTTTTAAATTGTTTTTATCAAAATTCCATATCTCGGGTTAGGGACCTTGGAATTTGATTCTGGGCATACAACTAAGTCCCAATTCACGATACGGACCTACCGGAACTGTCAAAACACTTATCTGAGTTCGTTTGCTCAACATGTTGACCAAAGTCAACTCAGTTGAGTTTTAAAGCTCTAATTCATATTTTAATCTTTTTTAATATAAAAACTTTCCAGAAAATTTTACTGACTGTGCACGCAAGTCGAGGAATGATAAATAGTGCTTTTCGAGATCTTAGAACACAGAATTAATTATTAAATTTAAAGATGACATTTTGGGTCATCACATTCTCCACCTCTAAAATAAAGGTTCGCCCTCGAACAGAGTTAGAAAAAAGTACCTGAGCTGGTGAATAAGTGTGGATAACGGCTGCGTATATCATGTTCGGTCTCCCAAGTCACCTCATCGACCGGATGACCCCTCCACTGAACCTTCACGGAAGCAATGTTCTTTGACCTTAGCTTTCGAACCTGCCTATCTAAAGTAGCCACCGATTCTTCAACATAAGATAGATCCTTGTCCAACTGAACCGAACTGAAGTCTAACATATGAGACGAATCGTCGTGATATTTCCAAAGCATAGAAACATGGAATACCGGATGAACTGTAGAGAGACTAGGTGGTAGGGCAAGTCTGTAAGCCACCTCTCCAACTCTTTCAAGAATCTCAAAAGGCCCAATATACCTAGGGCTCAACTTGCCCTTCTTCCCGAACCTCATCACACCATTCATAGGCGAAACCCGGAGCAATACCCGCTCACTAACCATGAATGCAACATCACGAACCTTACGATCTGCATAACTCTTCTATCTTGATTGGGCTGTACAAAGTCGATCCTGAATCAACTTAACCTTTTCCAAGGCATCCGGAACCAAGTCTGTACCCAATAGTCTAGCCTCACCTGGTTCGAACCAACCCACTGGAGACCGGCACCGCCTACTATACAAAGCCTCATACAGAGCCATTTGAATGCTTGACTGGTAACTGTTGTTGTAAGCAAACACTGCAAGTGATAAGAACTGATCCCAAGCACCCCTAAAATCTATCACACACGCACGAAGCATATCCTCAAGTATCTAAATAGTGCGTTCGGACTGCCCGTCCGTCTGAGGGTGAAATGATGTACTCAACTCTACCTGAGTACCCAACTCACGCTGTACTGCCCTCCAAAATTGTGAGGTAAACTGGGTACCCCGGTCAGAGATGATAGATACCGGTACACTGTGAAGTCTAACAATCTCGCGAATATATACCTGAGCCAGCTGCTCTGTAGAGTAAGTAGTAATCACAGGAATGAAATGAGCTGATTTGGTCAGCCTATCCACAACACTCAAACTGCATCAAACATTCGCTGAGTCCGTGGGAGCCCAACAACGAAATCCATAGTGATCCGCTCTCATTTTCATTCTGGAATCTCTAACTTCTGAAGTAATCCACCCGGTCGTTGATGCTCATATTTCACCTGTTGACAATTTAGACACCGAGATACATATCCCACTATGTCTTTCTTCATCCTCCTCCACCAATAGTGCTATCTCCAAGTCCTGATACATCTTTGCAGTACCCGGATAAATGGAATACAGCGAACTGTGAATCAACTCACGTAAACTGTCCACATTAGGCACACATAGCGTGCCCTGCATCCGTAATACATCGTCATCTCCAATAGTTACTTCCTTGGCATCATTGTGCTGAACTGCATCCTTAAGGACAAGCATATGAGGGTCATCATACTAACATTCCCTGATACAATCATAAAGAGAAGACTGAGAAACCACGCAAGCCAAAACTCGACTCGGCTCAAAAACATCAAGTCTAACAAACTGGTTGGCCAAGGCCTGAATATCCAAGGCTAAAGGCCTCTCTACTACCGGTAAATATGCTAAGCTACCCAAACTCTCCGCCTTACGACTCAAGGCATCGGCCACCACATTGGCCTTCCCAAGATGATAGAGAATGGTGATATCATAATCCTTAAGCAACTCCAACCATCTCTGTTGCCGCAAATTAATATCCTTCTGTTTAAACAGATGTTGTAGACTCCGGTGTAGATCTCACAATGGACATCGTACAAATAATGCCGCCAAATTTTTAAGGCATGAACAATAGCTGCTAACTCCGAGTCATGTACATGACAATTCTTCTCATACACCTTTAACTGTCTGGACGTGAGGCAATCACTCTACCGTCTTGCATCAGCACTGCACCGAGACCAATACGCGACGCATCACAATACACAGTATAAGATTCCATACTTATAGGTAATACCAATACTGAGGCTGTAGTCAAAGCTGTCTTGAGCTTTTGGAAACTCTCCACACATTCCTCGGCCCACCTGAATGGAGCACCCGTCTGGGTCAATTTGGTCATAGATGTAGCAATAGAAGAGAAACCCTTTACAAATCGGCAATAATACCCAGCCAAACTAAGGAAACTCCGGATTTCCGTAACTGAGGACGGTCTGGACCAACTCTTCCCTGCTTCAATATTCGTTAGATCTACCTCGATCCCCTCACACGAAACTATATGACCCAAAAATCCCACTGAATGAAGCCAGAATTCACACTTTGAAAATTTTGCATATAACTTCCTTTATCTCAAAATCTAAAGCACAGTCCTCAGGTGTTGTTCATGATCTTCCTGACTCCGGGAATACACCAGAATGTCGTCAATAAATACAATGACGAAAGAATCAAGATAGGGCTGAAATACATTATTCATTAAGTGCATAAATGTTGCTGGGGCATTGGTCAGCCCAAAAGACATCACAAGGAACTCGTAATGACTGTACCGATTCCTGAAAGCAGTCTTCGGGATATCTGGCTCCCGAATCTTCAATTGATGATAGCCTGAACTTAAGTTGATCTTAGAGAATACTCTAGCACCCTGAAGTTGATCAAATAGGTCATCAATACGTGGCAATGGATACCTGCTCTTCACGGTAACCTTGTTCAGCTGGCGGTAATCAATACACGTCCGCATAGAACTATCCTTCTTCTTTACAAATAAGACAGGAGCACCCCAAGGCGATACACTGGGCCGAATGAAACCCTTATCAAGCAACTCCTGCAATTGTTCTTTTAATTCTTTCGACTTCGTTGGAGACATACGGTATGGTGGAATAGAAATGGACTGAGTGCCTGGTAACAAATCAATGCCAAAGTTAACATTCCTGTCGGGTGGCATACCCGGAAGATCCGCTGGAAATACAACAGGAAAATGCTTTACTACAGTAGGAGTATCAATACTAACATCTCTCACATAGGCCAAATACGTATCACACCCTTTCTCAACCATTCGTTGAGCTTTAAGAAATGAAACAACCCTGCTAGGAACATGATCTGAGGTACCCCTCCACTTTAGCCATGGTAGACCTCGCATAGCCAATGTCACCGTCTTGGCATAACAATCAAGAATAGCGTGATAGGGAGACAACCAGTCCATGCCCAAAATAATATCGAAATCCACCATACTAAATAATAATAAATCAGCTCTGGTCTCAAAACCACTGATAACAATTAAACACGAATGATACACATGGTCCACAATAATAGATTCACCCACAGGGGTAGATACATAAATAGAAGAACTCAAGAAATTAGGTGATACGCCCAAATACGGGGCAAAATAAGATGACACACAAGAATAAGTGGAACCTGGATCAAATAAAACTGACGCATCTCTAATACAGACCAGAATAATACTTATGATAACAGAATCGGATGCAATCGCATCTGTCCTAGCAAGAAGGGCATAATATCTGGCATGGCCTCCCCCTATAGGGCGACATCTACCTGCCCGACCGACACCTCTAGCTGGTTGTGCAGGTGGAGTGGCAACTGGTGCAGTAATCATGGCCTGAGAAGCCTGAGGACTCTGTGGAATATGTGGGGACTGAGAAATCTGTGGAGGTGCACCCCTCCTAAGTATGGGGCAATCCTTCATGATATGACGAGTGTCACCATATTCAAAACAAGCCCTCGGAGGACGTGGCTGTTGGGACTGGCTCGGGCCTGAATGACTAGACTGTCCGCTAAAAGCACCCCGTACAAGAGGTACATAAGACACTGGTGGTGCATAATATGGAACCTGAGGTCTGGGAGTAGTCGGAATACCACTGGAAGCTGGAAGTGCTGGATGAATATGATGGCTCACATAACCTCTACCATGACGGGTTGCAACTAGGGCACAAGAATTATTATATGTGCCAGAATCTCGGGGTCTCTTAGCTTCCCTCTCTTCCCTCTCCTGAGTTCGTATACCTTTCAATCTCCTAGAAATTGACACCACCTATTGGTATGTGATGTCCATATCTAGCTCTCGAGCCATACTGTATCTGATACTAGGGTGAAGAGCCTCAATAAATCTGCGAACACGCTCTCGAACAGTAGCAACTAAGGTTGGTACATGCCTAGCCAAATCACTTAATCGGACCGCATACTCTGACACGGTCATACAACCCTGGCGCAACTTCTCAAACTCTGCGTGCCATGAATCCCTAAGACTCTGAGGAACATACTCCCTTAAGAACATATCCAAAAATTGAGTCCAAGTGAGTGAAGATGCCTCAGCGGGACTATCCAACTCATATATCCGCCACCACTGGTAAGCTGCTCCTTTAAACTGGAATGTTGTGAAACAAAACCCCATTGGAATCCACAATACCCATAGTACGAAGGATACGGTGACATTCCCCCAGAAAACCCTAAGCATCCTCTAAAGCAAAACCGCTGAAAGTGGGAGGGTGATACTTTTTATACCTCTCGATCTTGAGCTGCTCCCCCCTGAAACTGTTGTCCTAATCTCAGGCCGAGCTGGGGCAACTGGCTGTACTGGTATAATCTCTGGGGCATGGTCAACTTGGGCCCGTGGTTCTGGAGTGCGGGCGGCGGGAGTATGTGCTCCTCCCCTGGCTTGAGATGTGGCAGGAGCAAGTGGAATTAACCATGCCTGAGCTAGAGTGTCAAACATGCTCAAAACCTGGGCAAGAGTCTCCTGAAGTGCAAGAGTAGTAACAGGCGTCTCAGGTGCATGTTCTCCACCTGGAGCTACTGGTGGCTCTGGTGCAGAAGCTCATGCAGGTACTATGATTGTACCACGTGGTCTTCCTCGGCCTTTGCCCCGAACCCGGCCTCTTGCTGTTGCAACAGGGGGCGCGGGTGTCTGATCATCGGATCCAATTGTGCATGTCCTCACCATCTGTGAGAGAATAGAAAGATATTTGTTTAGAACTCTGAAATCAACAAAGGCGCACGATAAAGAATCAAAGAAGTGAATATTTCCTAACAGTTCCATATCCTCTTGAAGATAAGTACAGACGTCTTCGTACCGATCCGCAAAACTCTACTAAACCTGCTTGTGACTCATAACACCTATGAACCTAGTGCTCTGATACCAACTTGTCACGACCCCAAATTTTCTCCGTAGGAGGTCGTGATAGCACCTAGTCTCTAAGACTAGGTAAGCCTATCATTGCGGATAATCATAAATATCTGAAATAAATAAACTACAATTCAAATAATTACAACTCCCAAAATCCGGTAGAAATAAGTCACAAGCTTCTAAAAATTTATTCTCAATGTTTCTATGTATCAAGGTTTAAAGAAAAATAAGGAAGCAATATAAAATGATAGAAGGGGACTACGGAGTCTGCGGACGCTGGCAGATATACCTCGAAGTCTCTGTCGCATGTAACTCACTGACGTCTAGACTGGTAAGATGTACCTGCATCTGCACAAAATAATGTGCAGAAGCGTAGTATGAGTACACCACAGCGGTACCCAGTAAGTGCCGAGCCTAACCTCGGTAGAGTAGTGACGAGGTCAGGTCATGCTCTACTGGAGAATAGATAATGACATGGAAAAATGTTTAAATAATTTAATAAGATAAAATGACTATGGAAATGAATCAAATAGTATGTCACATTTAAAGACACCAAATAATTTCAAATAATATCTCGTGGAATCAAAACAGAATTCCTTTCAACTTTATGAAAATCACAACAATTAATCGAAGGCAACTATGGCCATAAATCAATATCAACAAGGGCACTACCGAGGTACCGCCTCGTGGTCCTTAATCATAAATAAATTCACAATATCTCATTTTCTTATCTCACCACGGGAGCCTTCATAATTTATTTTAAAGAAAATATTTTTCCCGAAATAGCATCCTGCGTTTTAGCCATCCTTATCACACCGTATGACTTCTAGTAGTTCCCCCTACTAGCCACATATATCAAGCCACCCTTATCTCACCGCATGCATTTCAATACCCAGACCTTATACCACCGCATGCGTACCAATATCACAACATATCACAATTTGTAACTCAAGTGCCCAAATATTTCAATTTGCCAAAATAAATCAACGATATTTTCCACAATAAAGAGCTCACGGATCATGCCAGCATAAATCATCAATAATATTTTTCCACAATAAAGATCCCACGGCTCAATCACAATGAGTAAAAAAATCTTACAAAATATTGAGGAATAAATAATTTAGCAAAAGAATAATTGAGGAATAAATAATTTAACAAAAGAATATTTCAAATCTTTAATACGTTGCTTCAAAACCAAATTTAAAATGTCAAATACTTCATATTAATAATATTTAATTTAAATAAAATCAATTTCAAATAATGCATAGAATAAAAAAACCAAGTTTCAACCAAACAGGTAAAATAATTAGCAGAAAAAGGTCAAGCAAATTTAAAGTATACAAATCAAATCAATGATGGAGAATATAACAAGATTTAATAAATTAATTAATATGCAACAGTGATCTTCACAATTTAAAAACATAATCATTCACATTTAGTCTATGTACACACTCGTCACCTCGTGTATACGACTTTCATCACATTACAATTAATACCAATCCTAGGGGAAATTTCTCCTCACACAAGGTTAGACATGTCACTTACCTCGACTTGCTCCAATTTAACCAAGTAGTATGCTTTTTCCTCGATTTTCCAATTAAGGTCGACTCGTATCTAGTCATTATAAATTCGATACAGTCAACAAAAATTATAGAATTAATTTTTGTAAGAAAATACTATATTTTTTAATAAAAAATTAAAATTAACTCAAACCGAGCTTGAAATGACCAAAAATGGCAAAAGCTCGGAACCCCTATATTTTTGTACTGTCCAGGAATTTTCGCATCTGCGGCAACTTGGCCGCTTCTGCGCCAACCGCATGTGCGGAAAAAGTCCCGCATCTGCGCCTTTGCCCGCATCTGCGTGCCTATTTGCGCTCATGCGCAGGCCGCTTCTGTGCACGTCCCTCCGCATATGCGCTCATGCAGGCGCGGAATTTCCCTCGCACCTGCAACCATTGCCCCATAGTCCATTTGCACATCTGCGCTTGCTAGACTCGCTTCTGTGAGTTCGCACCTGTGATAAAATTTCCGCAGGTGCGAAAGCAGCACAGGGCAGTAACTTTATTTATTTCTTCTAAGTCCGAATTTGATCCGTTAACCATCCGAAAATCATTCGGGACCACCGAGACCTCAACCAAATATACCAACAAGTCCTAAAACATCATATGGAGATGTTGGAATCATCAAAATTCTATTCCGGGGTTGTTTGCACATAATTCGACATCCGTTCACTATTTGAACTTAAACTTTTAATTGTTTTTCTTCAAAATTCTATATCTCGGGCTAGGAACCTCGGAATTTGATTCCGGACATATGCCCAAGTCCCAATTCATGATATGGACCTACCGGAACTGTCAAAATAATGATCCGAGTCCGTTTTCTCAAAATATTGATCAAAGTCAACTCTATTGAGTTTTAAAACTCTAGTTCATGTTTTAATCCATTTTCACATAAAAACTTTCCAAAAAATAGTGCTTTTCAAGGTCTCTTATTTTTCACGCAAGTCGAGAAATGATAAATAGTACTTTTCGAGGTCTTAAAATATAGAATTAATTATTAAATTTAAAGATGATATTTTGGGTCATCACAATAACCAATATGATCTGCACTACCTTTGTTAGCATAAAACAAACCCATATCAAGAGTTCCCTTTAAATATCGCAAAATATGCTTAATCCCATTTTAATGTCTCTTTGTATGAGAAGGGCTATATCTTGCTAGTAAATTAACATAAAATAATATGTCATGCCTTGTAGCATTATCAAGATACATAAGTTCACCAATTGCACTGAGATATGATATTTCAGGACCAAGTAGTTCATCTTCCTCTTCTAGAGGTCGGAACGGGTCCTTATACACTTCAAGTGATCGAACAACCATTGGTGTACTCAATGGGTGCGCTTTGTCCATGTAAAAGCGTTTTAAGACCCTTTCTGTATAAGTAGATTAATGGATAAAGATCCCATCTGCTAAATGTTCAATTCGCAGACCAAGACAAAGTTTTGTCTTTCCAAGATCTTTCATCTCAAATTCTTTCTTAAGATATTCAATTGGCTTTGGGAGCTCTTCTGGAGTTCCAACAAGATTTATGTCATCAACATAAACATCAAGTATAACAAATTCGGATGTCATTTTCTTTATAAAAATAGATGGACAAATAACATCATTTATGTAACTCTCTTTCAACAAATATTCACTGAGGCGATTATACCACATGCGCCCAGTTTGATTTAAACCGTACAAAGATCTTTGTAATCTGATTGAGTATATTCCCAAAGATTTTGAATATGCTTCAGGGATTTTTATTTAATTTCATTATCAAGTGACCCGTACAGATAAGGTGTAACCACATCAATTAGATGTATTTCAAGCCTTTCACGTAAGGCTAAACTGATGAGATATCGAAATGTTATGGCATCCATAAGGGGTGAATATGTTTCTTCATAATCGACTCCAGGTCGTTGTGAGAATCTTTGTGCGACAAGGCGAGCCTTGTATCTTTCAACATCATTTTTGTTATTCCTTTTTCGCACAAAAATTCATTTATGACTAACTGGTTTTATACCACCAGGTGTTTGGACTACTGGTCCAAAGACATCTCTTTTAGTAAGTGCGTTGAATTCTGATTGAATTGCCCCTTGCCATTTTGGCCAATCAGATCTTTATTAACATTCTTCAACAGACCGGGGTTCAAAATCCTCACTGTCCTCCATAATGTTAAGTGCAACATTATATGTAAAAATATTATCCACTGCTATTTCAGATCGATTTAAATTAATCCCATCACCAGTAGAACTTATTAAAAGTTCCTCGCTCACTTGAGTCTTGGGTTCATTGATTTCTTCAGAAATCTCAGAACTAATCAGATCTTAGGTCTCTTCAGGAGATCCCTTCATAGTATCGTTATCATTTGTCGATTTTCGTTTTAGAGGATTTCGATCCTTAGAACCCAAAGGCCTACCACGCTTCAGGCGTGCTTTAGGTTCACTAGTTCTCATGCTAGTAGATGGTCATATTTTGACATCAATTCGGATAGGCACATTCTCTGCAGGGATATGTGACTTAGTTATCCTATTCAAATCAATAAATGCGTATGGCATTTGATTTGCTATATTTTGTAAATGGATAATCTTCTAGACCTCCTAATTACATATATGGGTACGTGGATCAAAATGAGATAACGATGAAACTTTTCATACAATTTCTCTTTTGATTTCCTTTATCTCTCCCTCTAATTGTGAGAAATTTATTTCATCAAACCGACAATCTACAAATCGAGCAGTAAATAAATATCCCGTTAATAGTTCAAGATAGCGAATAATAGAGGGTGATTCAAACCCAACATATATTCCTAACATTCTCTGTGTGCCCATCTTACTGCGTTGTGGTGGTGCTATTAACACATATACAACACATCCAAAAATTCATAGATGGGCAATATCTGGTTCATGACCAAAAACTAATTATGACGGAGAATATTTATTATAATGTGTCGGTCTAAGACGGATAAGTGATGCTGCATGCAAGATAGCATGTCCCCAAACAGTAGTGGAAAATTTTGTTTTCATAAGTAGTGGTCTTACTATCAATTACATGCGTTTAATAAATAACTCTACAAGGCCATTTTGAGTATGAACATAAGTTACAGGATGTTCAACTTTTATCCCAACTAATAGACAATAATCATCAAAAGATTGAGATAAGAATTATCAAGGCGAATAGCCTTTATGGGATAATATGAGAATTGTTTCCTTAATCGAATTATTTGGGCTAATAGCCTTGCAAACGTGAGGTTGTGAGATGATAGTAGGCACACATGAGACCATCTTGAAGATGTATCTATTAGGACCATAAAATATCTAAACAGCCCACTTGGTGGGTGAATAGGTCCACATATATCCCCATGTATACGTTATAAAAAGGCAGGAGATTCAATGCCAACCTTCATTAGTGATGGTCTAGTGATTATTTTTCCTTGATAACAAACATCACAAGAAAATTCATTATTTGTAAGAATCTTCAGGTTCTTTAATGGATGTCCACTCGAATTTTCAGTAATTCATCTCATCATTATTGATCTAGAATGGCCCAAACGACCATGCCAAAGCACGAAAATATTTGAATCAGCAAACTTCTGGTTTACGATAGAGTGTGCTTCAACTATACTAATATTTGAATAGTATAAGCCAGGAGATAAAGTTGGTAACTTTTCTACAATGTACTTCTGGCCAGAAATATTCTTTGT
This sequence comes from Nicotiana tomentosiformis, assembly GCF_000390325.3. Taxonomy (NCBI): domain Eukaryota; kingdom Viridiplantae; phylum Streptophyta; class Magnoliopsida; order Solanales; family Solanaceae; genus Nicotiana; species Nicotiana tomentosiformis. The sequence continues at coordinate 73,994,691 of NC_090821.1, read as the reverse complement.
AATACAAAGATATTCCATATTCATTTCATATATCGTCTCAACATGATACCCATTTCGACGGATATCTATAAAACTCAACAAGTTTCTTCGGGACTTAGAGATGAATAATGCATTGTCTATTATAAGTTTTGTTCCCTTAGATAGAAATATAGTGGCTCTTCCGGAGCCTTCAATTAAACTTATATTACCAGAAATTGTTGAAATATTTGCCTTTTCCTTATACAAATAAGAAAAGTATTTCTGATTTTTGAATATGACATGAGTTGTTCTACTATAAATTACACAAATATCTTCATGATTGATCTTTAATCCAAACATAATTTGAGGATTATCCATATTCTTCAAAATGACATAAACAAAATAAATATGATAGTAAACATCATTATCAAAGCATAACTTTTATTTATGTACAACAATTACATAATCATATTATCTACTACAAACAACAAAAATTAAAATATTTACATCTTTACAAATTTATCACTGATTACATTACTTGTTTCTCCTTCCGGGAGTGCAAAGTAATCAGCTACATCCAAATGCATGAAGTCTAAATTATCTTCAGAAATAAAATTTGCCTCAACATTTTTCTCTGTCTTCTTCATGGAGGCTTGATAAAGCTCAACCAGGTGCTTTGGCATACGACGGGTAAGTGACCAGTTCCCTTTTCCTCCACGTCTATAGAATGCATTTTCTGACTTGCTGCTTGCACCGCTTCATGCTTTTGTTCCTTCCTTTTCCACTGTTGGTAGTGATGAGGGTTCTTTGGTGCATTATTATTACCATGATTAGAGTTTCTTCCCCGACCACGGCCATGACCACGACTAGGGCCACGTCTTCTTCCAAGCTTAGCTTGGTGAAAGTTCGTCTGATTCACTTCGGAGAATGGACAAGAACCAGTAGGTCGTCTTTCATGATTTTTCATTAATAGTCCATTATGTTGCTCGGCTACAAGAAGATGTGAGATAAATTCAGAATATTTTTTGAATCCCATCTCTTGATATTGCTGTTGCAGGAGCATATTCGAGGCATGAAAAGTGGTGAAAGTTTTCTCTAACATATCATGATCAGTAATATTATTACCACATAATTTCAATTGGAAAATAATTCTGAACAGAACAGAATTATACTCACTGATAGGTTTAAAATCTTATAGCCCCAGATGAGTCCAATCATAATGTGCTTGTGGAAGAACGATCATCTTCAGGTGGTCATATCTATCTTTTAAATTATTCCACAATATGACTAGATCTTTAATAGTGAGATATTCCATTTTCAAGTTTTCATCAAGGTGATGGCGTAGGAATATCATTGCTTTGGCACGATATTGGTTTGATGCTTGATTTTTGTCCTTGATGGTGTCTGCCAGATCCATCGCATCAAGATGAATTTCAGCATCAAGCACCCAAGACATGCAACTTTTGCCCGATATATCCAGGGCTACAAATTCAAGTTTAAAAAGATTTGACATTATTTAGAAAAAGAAAGTTCGTACATCTGATACTTTCAAAGTATTTGCTCGAGATGGCAGAGTCTCGTGTTGATAATGTGTTATAAAATAAAGATTATAAAGTAAAGATAAGTATAGAGAGAAACTGATATATTATTCGAACTTCAAACTTATGTACATAATGAACTGAAAACTACTCTATTTATAAAAAGAAAAAAAGTTGTTGTGTTAGATGCTTGTAAGATGCTACTGCAAATTGCTGTGTAAGCTGCTACCTCAAACTGTTGTGTAAGTTGCTTGTAAGCTGCTACTGTACCAGATATAAATAATCTTCTACTGTGGGTAATGTTTATCCATAACGGAGTACCAAAATGATAAGTTTTTTCAGGAGACTTATTTCTAATAGAGTACTAAATAGATAAATATGTTTCCGATGGAATCTCATGGATAAAATTTTTCAGAAAATTTATTTACAATGAAATACTAAATGAATATCCATAATATAATATATTTATAACATTCACTTATTTTTTGTAAAACTATCTTATACGAATTGAATATCAGATGTTAAAAAGGAAAGAAAAAACAGAGACTAAAATTGTATATAAAAAGTAAAAATTAAAAGGAAAAGAAGATGTGATAAGATGAGATAAAAGATTCGAATTAAAGGCAGTAGTCAGTTCTCGTAAATCTAAGAAATGGAGAAGTCGAAACGTGGCCAATCCGACGTTTGAAAACAGTAACAGTACACAGAAATAGAAAGAGAGGAAAGAAAAACAGCGTACAGCACCAAACATGCTTTCCTGTTTCCACTTCTTTCCCCTAACCTTCTGAGCCCCTCCACGTGACTTCTTTGTTTCTTTTTGTCAAATCCACCTAAGCTCCATAATCCTCCTTCAAAGAAAATATCCAAGATTTTATTAGAGAAAAAAAGGCAGTACAGAGCAAAAAGTATTCTGTATTCAAGTAGAATTTGGGGAAGAATCACATCCTAATTAAGAGTTATAATGTCTACGGCTTATCATAATACAAGTATTAATAATTGCTTTTATGCAGAGGCGGAGTCGGGATTTCAAACTTATGAGTTCGGTATCCTAATCGTTTTAAGTTATTAGGTTATAAATTAATAATTCATACATATCTAATAGATTTTTTAAGACAAATACAAGGTTCAAACCAATACTATTGGGTTCAATCGAACCCATTTCCCGCACTCTAGCTTCATCCCTGCTTTTACGGTTTGAACCCACGACCTATAGATCACAAAAATATAACTTTAAACTTATTCCAATTGTCCCTCCCAAAACTTTTATTAGTGAAACCCCATAAATAGGAAGAAAGTTGATTGAAGTAAAGTAAAACAGAGACATTACGATATTGTTGTAAAAGCTTGTTTGGATGGTTGTTATATATCGTATAATATTGTATTGTACTGTATCGTCTTGAATTATATAATATTTGGATAGATTATATTATTTTTTATCGTTTCTTGATGTTATAAACCAACAATATAAAGAATAAATTTACAATATTATAAAGAAAAAGTACGGTAATAGGTAATATTATTATACAAAAGGTAGGGTAAAAAATAAAATATAATATTTTTTTAAAAAAAACGACGCGATCACACTAAATTAGTCGTTCAATAAAGTGACATTTTTCATCGTTACGTAACAACGGATTTAACGATACAATACAATAAAATTTAAATAATAATTAAAATAAATATCATATTTAAATTAACAATACGATACAATACAACATGTAACAACCAACCAAACAAGCCGTAAGATGGGATATGAATCTTCTATCTTTCATTTTCGTTTCAATTTCGAGTCTTGAGAATTCGAAGCTAGGTCACAATGTGATATTGGACACCAAATACGAAATCCAAAAACGGAGACAATGGTGTTATGAAGAACAAGGGGAAAGATGGAGTACACTGAGAGAATCAAGGTTTGGATTTCAATAGTTGTAAAATTATGTGAATTAATCTCAGTTTATTTTTTAATTTTCAATAGTCGCTTTGGTGTTGCACTACAGCCTTTGCACGATGCACTCCACCAACTAAGAGACCAAAAAAGAATTTGTTTTGATGAAAAAACTTGTTGATACTTTTGATGATCAAATATAACATAAAATAATAATAACAACCTAATAAAATTTTATTAAGAAGAATAATATATACGCAAACCTTATGATCAAATATAACATGTACTCAATAAATTATTGAAGTCCGCAAAAATTGATATGAATAATATATCATGGGGTGATATTGATTATTTTCTGACTGTCACTACTTTGTTTTTCTCAAATTGACCAAGACAATTGTACATGTACTTGCGGAAATATCTTTCGGCGGACGGCAATCCAAAAGCCATAATGCAATGCCAAATCAAGAAGAGTACTGGATGGCTGTACAAATCGAATCGAAAAATCGTATTAAATTAAAAAGTTAAATTAAATTAATTAAAATATCTGATTAGATTTAGTTTGATTTGATTTGATATTGAGTAAATAAATTCGAACAAAATCGACATATAAATATATAATTTTTATATATACTTTAAGATTTTATATAGAATTTTCTTTAAAAAATGTATAGAAATATTTGGGATTCTCTTACGGGATATAATATTAAATAGAATATGAAATGCTCCATATTTATTAACCTTAAATAATTAGTTGTATGATCACTTTCTTATCGAGTGTTACTGAAATGTGTCAATCTCTTTGTTCTTCCATATTCATATGCCAAGGTCTATTAAATTCTTATATTTTTTCGAATTTGAAGTGGTTATTATTTAGGTATCATCTTGATTTTTATGTTTGGTTACTAAATTCGGTTAACCTTGAAAGTGTACGTCAACAAATATTATTGTGAGATGATTAAAAAATTAACTATCATGTGTTACTAAGAAAATTCTCCCATAAGAATATTTTAATAGATAATATGTTTGTCAAGTTTTTAAATTTTTACTAAACATATATTTACTTATAAAAAATTTAACAAAGTAAGATTGAAATAATATTTAAGTAACAAAAAACCCGACAAAATCGAACCAATTCAAATCGATATAGTTGGTTTGGTTTGGTTTTGATAAAAACCGAACCAACCCGGTCCATGTACACTTGTTGCGCCAAAGGGCAACAGTTCAAGTCGTGGAAGGAATCGCTAATGCTGTATTAGGATATGCCATCTATATCATACCCTTTAGGGTGCAGCCTTTTCTCGAACCCTATATGACCGTGAGATACTTTGTGCATCGGGTTACTCTTTATCTCTGGTATATTCAATCTGATTCTTACACATTTTATTGAATGATTTAGTTTATGCTTTTTTCAAATATTTTTTAATGATCAAACATTTGAAATCCAAACTCATCAATTTATTTAGATCCGCGTCATGTAAGGCCATTTAAAAGAGCGCTCCTTACAAAAATACTTGCTTATGAATTATGATAAAAACTTTTGGTAATCCAATTAGATGACATTCGATTATTTGATTATTCGATGTACCAATAAAACATTAACCTATGAGTAATGCCAATTGCAAATTGCCAATTTCTTATTTAGGTTTAAGGTTAATCACTAATTGAAGAGAATACAATGACATACTACCCATGGATATGATAGAATAATCAGATAGATGTAATTCCTCTATTTTTAATTAGAAGTTATGACTTGAATGAAAAAGTTCATCGAGAGTGGAGAAACCTTTAACGTCGAACTTTATATATACGTATGAAAAATAAGTATATATAAATAAAATTAAATATGCATCTAAGATACATTTTCTCATTTCAAAACTCATGACATTTAAATTCAAAACTCGCTAATACTACAAGAGTTATCTTAGTTCCCGTTTAGTGATAGATTTTGATATTTTTTTTCCAATCTTTTTTTTAAAAATATTGCTTGTTCATAGAATATGATCAGTTTTTGAATTTCTTTTTCAAGTTTTCAAAATCTAACTTGGGTAATTTTTGGGTGAAAATATTTTTTCCACTCATAATTATTTTTTTAAAATTCAAATAAAATATATTTCAAACACAACTTAAAATCTAAAAATTATTTTTCAACGCAACTTAAAAAATTATTTTTTAAAATTTAACCAAATCTATGTTCAGACCTTCAGAGTCTAGCTTAATATATGGTGCTTCTATTTAGCCGAAATATAAAGCCGCAGTCTCAATGCCGGTTTGCCAAGCCATAAAACGACGGCGTACCCAAACACGCCATGTGGCATCCTCTGACGGAGAGTACAAAGCTTATATACCCATTAGCGGTTAGAATTGAAGTTAGGACTAAAGATCGGTTAGCTAAAAGGTTGATAACTCAAAATATATTTAATTTTAAGTCGAAAGGAATAAATATAAAACGAAATTATGTTAGTTCGGAGTGGGTACGAAATACAATGAGATTTCTCAAGGCGCCGCCTGCATGACCCATTAAAATAATTAGTAAAGTTAAAAATCCATTTCCGAAAGAAGTAATAAAATATTTTTTTATTTACTTTAAAAAATAATATATATATATATATATATATATATATATATTATATTTTCTTCTAGCCATTGTATTTAGTTGGTGTTTGGACATAAGAATTATAAATTTTAAAAAAAATAATAATAACAAAATTTTAAGTGAAAATGATATTTGAACATTTTTTTTTTTTGTTTTGAAATTAACGTTTATTCATAAAATTTTTAATTTTTACTTAAAATTTTTTAAAAACTCTAAAAACTATTTTTAAAAAAAAATTCATTCAATTTATTATATTCAAAAATAATCCAAAATTATATTTATGTCAAACATAACTCAAAATTTCAAATATCTTTTTGGATAGAAATTTTGTTTTCCCCTATTTTGTAAGTTTAGAATTCTTATGTCCAAACGCGAATTTTTGCAGATCTTGCCTCCCCATACGCGAATTTTCTCTCTCATCTTTTTTGCCCTTTTTTGGTAAATATTTAAATACTTTAATAAATATGAAGTTAGGATATTTTTCTCTCTCATTTGATGTTTGTATAAAAAGTCAGAGAGTTCCTTCTTATTATCCTTCGTTACTCTCGTCTATTAAGACTGACCGTTTCTTCTTTCTCTTTCTCTCTGTTATTTCTTCTTCTTCTTCTTTGAATCCTCCTTTCAGAGGAACCCAAGTTTTTTCCACTTTTCTGTACAGCTCCCTCAGGTAAATTCCTCTCTCTCTCTCTCTCTGAGTGCTGAAATTGCAATTCTTCGAGCTGTTTTGAAATGATTTATTATACTTCATCAGAATATGATTAATTTCGCTATACTACCGCTTTTTAGTTTCGTTGTTTAGCTATTAGTTTTTGTTGTAATTTCTGAGCTGATTTTTCTCTCTCAATTTTTTAAATCTTATTTGAAGATTTTTATGAGTTCTTCTAATTATTTTTTGTTGAAGAAATTGCTTTTCACATGTTGATTTTGTTGAAGAAATTGATTTTCAATTTTTTTCCCCGAGCTTATGTTTGTATGTAAATAGAGCTTGAAATTGTTTTGTAAAATATGTGGAAAATCAAATAGTTTGAGCTGTTTTTCCGAAGTAAATCCGAATGAATTAGCTGTTAGAACATGAATTTTTGTCGCAATAATTTGTGGAAATTGCTTTCTAGTTTCTATGCCTGATTTGTCAAACTAGATTTTCGTCTGTTGCGCTTACCTTAATTTGTTGAAATCAAAGAGTAAGCGTAGATCTGTGAAGAACTAAGAAGATTCTGATTTTTTTCAGTGAATAGATGTCTAATTAATCCACTAAATTTTTGAATTCACAAACATGTTTATCAATTAATCACGTGTTTTAGAAGACCTTTGATTTTTGCTCTAAATACTGATTTTTCTGGCTGCTTCTTTATTGTCTCAACGAAAAGGTCAAAAATCCCTCGCCTGCGTATCTCCGCCTCACTATTCCTTTAGTCATTTGTCCAGATCTGTAAAAAAATTCTTCACATAGCTCGTATAATTTTTAAATTACCAGTATCTTAATTTCAATTAGCTAATTCAGAGTTCAGATCTATAAAATTTTTTATGAAGCTCATAAAAATCCTTTTTTTCCAAAGCAGGTTTTTTTCTCACAGTAATTTCCGTAAATCTCTGTTATTTTAGATCCATAAAATTTGTCTATGAGCTCTAACTTAAAATTCCCTTTTTTCTGTAGCAGGTGGTTTTTTGAATTTAGATCTAATTATTATCAAGCTAGAGAGAGATGAATCACTGCGCAATTCAACAAGGTGCTTTCGCCGCTTGTGAAGATATGTGGAGTTCAATTTCTGATAATAAAAAGGAAGCCGTTGTTTGCCCTAAGCCTCGGCGTCTCGGCCTTTTGAACGCTACTGTAAATGAACCTTTCAGACCTCTCAGATGGCATGTTAGGTAACATTTCCTTTGCTTTTAGTACTTAAAATGATTTTAAAAAGTCTTGTGTAGCTTTCTTTTTTAACTAAAAACTTTTTAATTTTTGGTTTCAACAGCCATCAGCAAGAGTTGTGTGATTCAAGAGCTGGAGCTGATCTATTGGATATCATCCTCGCAAAGGTGAGTTCGTTTAGTGCTTTTCAATTATTTGTGTAATAATAAAATATATAGAGTGGATCAAGATTTGAACTTTAAAGGTTCGTGACGTCACTATTGGGTCAAAATTTAATATTTCTACATAGTTAGTAGATTGGGTCAAAATTTAATATTTCTTCATAGTTAGTAATTTCTTATATGTAAAGACTTGGCAAAAGTTATTTGGTACGGTTTAACCCATAGCTTATACTGTTCATCTTTGTTGTTCATGTGGAGTCCATCTATTTGACAAAAGTGAAGTATCAAAATAAGGTTTTCTGGTAAAATGAATGAAGAACCTTTGTGGACATATTGAGAAGGGCTATTGTCCAAGTGTGGGCACCATGTAGTTGTCAGTGTAAGGTGTTAGGTTGGGAAGTTCATCTTATTGTATAATTGAGTGGCTTAGAATGAATTTACATGTCTTATTAATTGGATTAACTTCTATATCTAGTCATATGATGTATATGTGCTGATTATTGGTTTTGAATGTTGTTACAGGGTGGTGGTGCGGATCAATCATCTGCGCAGGTAGCCTCGTCGCCCCCATTTTTTTGTGGGTCACCGCCGAGCAGAGTATCTAACCCGTTAATTCAAGATGCAAGATTTGGGGATGAGAAGGTCATGACCCCAGTTTCACCGCGGGCAATTCCCATACCTTCCGGACTGGCTGCTTCGTCCCCATCTGCATCCGCCAGGAAACATGGCGGATGTGTGAGGGCGAATTTTGGCAACAATCCGGCTGTTAGAGTTGAGGGTTTCGATTGCCTCGACAGGGATCGCCGCAACTGTAGCATCCCTGCCCTGGCTTGATTGAACCCTTAAAAGTAAATATAGAGGTAATTTGAAGTTACACGAAGGAGAGTAATTCACTTTTGGTTTAGCAGCAGCAGGAGAAAAAGGTCCCTTTTGCCTAGTGTAAATATGTTTAAAAGGGTCTATATGTAGTGGTGTCTTGTTGTCTGTAAGTAAATGAGAGTGTTGTTATTAACCGAAGTAAATAATTATGAGAGAAAATTAGGAGTATTTAGGTGAGGGTGGGGGTCATGAGGGAAAAAGCCCTCTTGCAATGGGTGTAAAGTATGAGGTGTTAGACTTGTAGGAAATTTGTATTGGAATTTGTAACCATTTTGGGGTCGTTTTTGTGAAATGTCAATATGGGCGGCTTTGATGATGAAGAGATTTTGTTTTGAAAAAAATGAAAAACCTTTTAGTTGTTGAGTGGAGTCATCGTTGTAGTCAATTCACTTTTGTAAATATATGAAATATAAATATCGTTTACGGTTATGAATTATTATTATTTCTGTTTGCATCATTGCGTATGGTGATTCTTTTTACATCATTTTCCTTTCGTTAGTTGCATGTTGTGTGAAATGTGAATGATGATGCTTTGCTTGTTTGCTACGCGAAGGCTGGTTATTAATTGGTTGGAGAGGTAGTGTGGGACTTCTTTCTTTACATAAAAGATTGGAGAGAATTATTTTTAGTTTTATGACCTTATTTTTTCTTCATACATCAGATTTATTATTACATATAGGAAATTTATTTTTACACATAAGAGATCTAAAAAAATTAATTTTTAAAATTATAAAGGGGTATAATACACAAATAGCACGAAAAAAACTATACCATGAAAGGATTGATTCTTTTTGTTTTTTCCTTTTTCCGAATAGGCACTTGGTGTTGAATGTTGATATGTTAATTTAATAAAATTTATTCCAGTTTCAGATTTGATTCAATCCCGAAAGGTTTGTACTTGGACCATACTAAATAAGGATCATAAAATATCATGAATCCAGCTCCTACTCAAATTAGAAAAGAAAAAGGTACATATATTTTCACTAAATTATTGAGGGAACATAAGTAAAAGCGAAAAAAAAGCATAAAAGGTGAAATTCGTTGAGAATAAAAGGTGAAATTCTTCTTCTTAGTGAGCTGGTTATTGGGTAAAAATCCCCAAAAAGTAAATGTGGGGATAAAAACTTTGCTTTAAGCATTGATCCTTGCGATTACAGTTGGTGATTGAAACTTCCAAGATTAATATTATGCTTTTAAAAAAGGTGTAATTTTGTGGCATTGAAGTCAAAAGACAAAGCAGGTGTGTGTTTACATAGGAATTTCAAACAAAAGCAATAGAAAGTCAAATGGGATGGGGAGTTGGGTTTTGTGAAGTTGTGCGTTACAACTACTAATAATAAATCATCAAGTTGACCAGTTCCTCGAAAGACAAAAAAGAATTTTGGCGTCACAACATCAGGCAACAGCTGCACGTTTGAAAAAAGAAAAACTGAGTTAAGTGTATGATTGATTAGCAATTCTATTAAGGGAAAAAAATATGCTCAGAATGTAGTTCATACCAAATTGAGCTAATTTATTATGATTAAGTGATAAGTTGTAATGTGTATATATAAAGACAGTGTTGCGGATAAAGCATCATATATTCACATAAGGTTTGAATAAGAGACGCAATTCAAGGGATGTGATGACATGCGGATCCAAGATTTTAAGAGGATAAATACATTATTATGAAGAGATTAATCTATAATTTATATTTGACAGGTTTAACTTGAGGTTTTTATCATTAACTCATTATACTTTTGAAATTATAGATTCAAAATTATATTTTTTTCAAAATTAATTAGTAATTTTTACATATATATATATATATTTATACTCCTATTTGCGTAAATTATGCAACAAATTGCTACATATGACGTGTAAAGTCTTTTCTACAAACATGTTGATTTTGTTTCTTCTTCCCCTTAGTTTTTCAAATTCAACTTTGCTATTTATATTCCTGGATAAAGTTCTAAATTCTTTCTTCTTTTATTCTCTTTGTTGGAGTTACCCGCCAAAATCTTTTGATTGTTCTGATCATGCACTAGGTTTGATAGTGATTGTTTTGGACTGTCTCATGTGATGTATATACTAGAATTATTTAAAAATTAATGACTTAAATAATCATAGTTGTGTGAGGTAGAAATTAGCTACAACTAGCTTATTAGATTGTTACTTCATTGATTAATTTATAAACTTTTAAATTAGTTTCTTGCTTTTCAAGTGCATATAGCCAATTAGGACTCAGCATACCAAATACACGGAAATTTGAGTGAGATAAACGAAAAGCCAATACCAAAAATATAAGTCAAAGTTGGTCAACTTCTTTTTATCTCCACCACCCACATCTTTTTTATATTACTAGTTTTAATGTACGTGTGTATGTGTGCATCGCGTCAACCAATATAAAATTTATACAAATTATTGAAAAATAGCAATGGAGGTTAAACTAAGCGCATCATGTGTTTAAATGATGAAAATAAATACTACCCCTTCCGTTTCAAATTAGACGAGATACCTTCCTTTTTAGTATGTTCCAAAATAAATGACATATTTCTAAATTTGGAAATAATTCAACTTTAAACTCTTCATTTTACCCATTTTACCCTTAATGAGAAACTTTTATAACCACAAAAATATTATGGCCTCACAAAGCTTTTACCCCTTAAGCTTTTAAGACATTGACACAATATAGTTGAATTTAATATTTTCTAAATAAATTTAGTGCAATTAGTGATTCAGTTCTATAGTGTTTATAGTTATAAATATTTTATTATATAAGATGCAAATATGCTATGTTATTGTATCTCACCTAGCATCTTTTTATTACGTTCATATATCATTATACAAGATTCAAAGTTGATCAAAATTATAGTTAAGCTAAGTTGACTTCTTTTTGTGTAAAAAAGTTATCTAGATCCTTATTAATATAAGTCTAAAATTCATGTTTTGCACGTTCATCTAACACCAAATAAAAGTTAATACTATCCGAAACTCACTCCAAATAAATTCTGCCTATAACGACTTTGAAATTTCAAGAGTTCACCACGTTGAGGTCAATTTTGCAAAATCATAGGAAAAAAATTAAAACTTTATAGTTATTTGAAGAGTTTCAAATACATTGGTTTATCTTAAATTTGAAAAATTAACTGTAGTTACAATTTCACATTGTATGGTTGTAGCTTAATTTAATTTTTAAATTAATGTCATATTAGTTTAAACTTCTAGAAATTTAAACATAAGATTAAATCAAAACTCTTAAAAAGTTAACAGGAAAATAGTGAACAATATGCATTGATGATGGATGATCCATATTTTTAGGTAATCAATTACCAGTAATTTGTGAAAAAATAATAATACTATATACTTTAGAGGCTAAGAATTAAAAGAACTTTAATGGCCAAGTATTAAACTCCAAAAGGAAACTTATAAAATCTAGTCAAATAAGGAAAGATACTAAGGTAAATTTTAATTGAATTTGAAGTCCTAAATATTAGAATTTTCTTAAATTAAATTTTAATTGATTTTGAAGTCCTAAATATTCTAGTGTGAAATCAACTTTTAAAGGGTAAAAAAGATAATGACATTTCAATCGGGCCTTCGTACTTTTAATATGATATAGATTTAGTTCTATCTAAAATACATATCATTTAAAGTTTTGACAAATCTATCAGAAAAGTTATTTATAATGTTAATCATAAAAGTTATTTACTTAAATTATCTTTTATCTCCCCACAAACATTTGAGAAAATTACACAGATCATTTATTGAAGTAAGAACAAAATTTAAAAATAAAAATACTTAATGCCTTTTTTATTTCTTAAAGCAATATTTATTTAGGACCAAACTAGTTCTAAAACTAAACTTATTTTTAACTGAAGGAGTACATGCTACCCACCTTTTTTTTCCTTTGCAATGCATTTGTTTTAGTAACATAAAAATATATGAAGGTTAATGTTATAGAAGCTCAATTCTACCTCTCAACTACCATAACAATAAATTATCAAAATACAAAATGTTTATGCTATCAAAATGTTGTTGTGAACTAATAGTCCATTGGATTGCAGATACTATTATTAGTTGGATTATAAGTTGGATGAGCTATCTCTTCCACTTAATATGCAAGTCTTTAGTTTGAGCTATTTTGTTCGACCTATAAAAAGTGATATCAGAGAAAATAAATAAACACTTGCAACTAAATTCAAAGAGTGGATCGATAGAGTAGTAGGAGTGATACTAGACCCAACAATAATATTATTCGTGATTAATTAGGCCGAAAAAGGAAATAAAATGTAAGTTGTGACCAACCGGGCTAGAGAGTGTCATGAGTGATGGTCTGAATAAAAAAAAGTGATGCTAGTTGTAATCAACGAGATGGTTGAATCTCAAATGGGGAAAACTCTTTTGAATTGATTGTCCCTATTAATTGCAAATACTGTTAGTCATAGTTTATATGTTGTATGAACTCTTTTACCTAATAAACTAGTTTTTTTGGTTAAGTTCTATAAAAAAGCATGACAATCAAATAAGAGGGGGCAATACTTGTTGAACTTTATGTTCTTCCCATGAGGCAAGCGTGATATAAAAAAAAAAGCAAGAATAGCATTTGAAATGTCGTATTTGTGCAAATCACCCGATTTATGACTAGAGATGGCAATTTGAGCCCAAATTCATTTGATCCGCCCAATCCATCCAAGGTTGGGTTGGTGTCACGATCCCAAATTCCCTCCGTAGGAGGTCGTGATGGAACCTAGTCTCTAAGACTAGGTAAGCCTATCAATGCGGAACAATCATAAATATCTGAAATAAATAAACTACAATTTAAATAATTACAACTCTCAAAACCCGGTAGAAATAAGTCACAAGCTTCTAAAATTTTATTCCCAATGTTTCTATGTATCAAGGTCTAAAGAAAAATTAGGAAGCAACAGAAAATGATAGAAGGGGACTCCGGAGTCTGCGGACACTGGCAGATATACCTCGAAGTCTCTGTGCGCAGGTAACTCATTGACGTCTAGACTGGTAAGATGTACCTGGATCTGCACAAAAGGATGTGCAGAAGCGTAATATGAGTACACCACAGCGGTACCTAGTAAGTGCCAAGCCTAACCTCGGTAGAGTAGTGACGAGGTCAGGTCAGACCCTACTAGAGAATAGATAATGACATGAAAAAATATTTAAATAATTTAATAAGATAAAATGACTATGGAAATGAATCAAATAGTATGTCACATTTAATAATACAAAATAATTGCAAATAATATCTCGTGGAATCAAAACAGAATTCCTTTCAACTTTATGAAAATCACAACAATTAATCAAAGGCAACTATGGCCATAAATCAATATAAAAAAGGGCACTACCGAGGTACCACGCCGTAGTCCAAAAATATAAATAAATTCATAATATTTCATTTCCTTATCTCACCGCGGGGGCCTTCACAATTTATTTTAAAGAAAATAGTTTTCCCGAAATAGCATCCCGCGTTTTAGCCATCCTTTTCACACCGCATGACTTCTAGTAGTTCCCCTACTAGCCACGCGTATCAAGCCACCCTTATCTCACCGCATGTGTTTCAATACCCAAACCTTATACCACCGCATGCGTATCAATATCACAATATTTAATAATTTGCACCTCAAGTAAATATTTCAATTTGCCAAAATAAATGAACGATATTTTTCACAATAAATAGCTCACGGATCACGCCAACATAAATCATCAATAATATTTTTCCACAATAAAGAGTCCACGACTCCATCACAATGAGTACAAAAATCTTACAAAAATATTCAGGAATAAATAATTTAGCAAAATAATATTTTAAAATCATTAATACGTTGCTTCAATACCAAATTTAAAATGTAAAATACTTCATATTAATAAAATTTAATTTTAAAAAAATCAATTTCAAATAATGCACAGAATAAAAGAAACTAAATTTCAACCAAACAGGTAAAACAATTAGTAGGAAAAGGTCAAACAAATTTAAAGTATACAAATCAAATCAATGATGGAGAATATAACAAGATTTAATAAATTAATTAATATGCAACAGTGATCTTCACAATTTAAAAATATAATCCTTCACATTTAGTCCATGTACACATTCGTCATCTCGTGTACACGACTTTCATCACATTACAATTAATATCAATCCTATGAAAAATTTCCCCCACACAAGGTTAGACAAGTCACTTACCTCGACTTGCTCCAATTTAACCAAGTAGTATGCTTTTTCCTCGATTTTCCGATTCCGTTCGACTCGTATCTAGTTATAATTAATTCGATACAGTCAACAAAAATTATAGAATTAATTCTGTAAGAAAATACTATATTTTACAATAAAAAATCGAAATTAACTCAAAAATGACACGTGGGGCCCACGTCTTGGAACTCGACAAAAGTTTCAAAATCCGAAAGCCCATTCAACCACGAGTCTAACCATACCAATTTTATCAAAATCCGACCCCAACTCGATCCTCAAAACTTCAAATCTTATTTTCAAATCCCTAAGTTCCAACTCCCGATTTACACCTCAAAAACATGTAATCTAGTTAGATTATTTGATGATAATTCAATATTATGGGGTAGAAATCATCACAAGGGACTTACCTCAAGTTTTCCCGTGAAAACCTAGCTCAATATCGCCCAACCCGAACTTGAAATGCCCAAAAATGGCAAAAGCTCGGAACCCGTCTGTTTTTGTATTGTCCAGGGATTCTTGCATCTGCGTCAACTTGGCTGCAACTGCGCCAACCGCATGTGCGGAAAAAGTCTCGCATCTGCGCTTTTGCCCACATCTGCGTGCGTGTTTGCGCTCCTGCGCAGACCGCTTCTGCGCGCGTTCCTCCGCATCTGCGCTCACGCAGGTGCGGAATTTCCCTCGCACATGCGACCATTGCCCCATAGTCCATTTGCACATCTGCGCTTGCCAGGATCGCTTCTGCGAGCTCGCACCTGCGATAGAATTTTTGTAGGTGCGAATGTAGAGGGCAGAAACTTCAACTATTTCTTCTAAGTCCGAATTTGATCCGTTAACCATCCGAAACTCACCTGAGGCCCCCAGGACCTCAACCAAATGTACCAACAAGTCCTAAAACATCATACGAACTTAGTCGAGCCTTCAAATCACATCCAACAACCCTAAAACACGAATCACATATAGATTCAAGCCTAATGAACTTTAAATTTTCTGAATTCTACAAATGACTCCGGAACCTATCAAATCACGTCCGATTTACCTCGAATTTTGCGCACAAGTCATAAATAATATAACGGAGGTACTCAAATTTTCAGAATCGAATTTCGACCCCGATATCAAAAAGTCAACCCCTTGGTCAAACTTGCCAAAAATTTAACTTTCGGCATCTCAAGCCTAATTCCACTACAGAATTCCAAATAACATTCCGATCACGCTCCGAAGTCCAAAATTACCATACAGAGCTGTTGGAATTATCAAAATTCTATTTCGGGGTCATTTGCACATAATTCGACATCCGGTCACTATTTGAACCTAAGTTCCAATTCACGATACGGACCTACCACGACTATCAAAATACTGATCCGAGTTCGTTTGCTCAAAATGTTGACCAAAGTCAACTTAGTTGAGTTTTAAAGCTCTAATTCATATTTTAATCCATTTTCACATACAAACTTTAAAGAAAATTTTACGGATTGCGCACGTAAGCCGAGGAATGATAAATAGTATTTTTCGAGGTTTAAGAACACAAAATTAATTATTAAATTTAAAGATGACATTTTGGGTCATCACATTCTCCACCTCTAAAACAAACGTCTGTCCTCGAACGGAGTTAGAAAAAGTACTTGAGCTGGTGAATAAGTGTGGATAACGGCTGCGTATATCATGCTCAGTCTCCCAAGTCGCCTCCTCGACCGGATGACCCCTCCACTGAACCTTCATGGAAGCAATGCTCTTTGACCTCAGCTTTAGAACCTGCCTATCTAAAATAGCTACTGGTTTCTCAACATAAGATAGATCCTTGTCCAACTGAACCGAACTGAAGTCTAACACATGACACAGATCGTCGTGATATTTCCGAAGCATAGAAACATGGAATACCGGATGAACTGTAGAGAGACTAGGTGGTAGCGCAAGTGTGTAAGCCACCTCTCCAACTCTTTCAAGAATCTCAAAAGGCCCAATATACCTAGGGCTCAATTTGCTCTTCTTCCCGAACCTCATCACACCCTTCATAGGCGAAACCCGGAGCAATACCCGCTCACCAACCATCAATGAAATATCACGAACCTTACGATCCGCATAACTCTTCTGTCTAGATTGGGCTGTACAATGTCGATATTGTATCAACTTAACTTTTTCCAAGGCATCCTGAACCAAGTCTGTACCCAATAGTCTAGCCTCGCCCGTTTCGAACCAACCCACTAGAGACTGGCACCACCTACTATACAAGGCCTCATACGGAGCCATCTGAATGCTTGACTGGTAACTGTTGTTGTAAGAAAACTCCGCAAGTGGTAAGAACTGATCCCAAGCTCCCCCAAAATCTATCACACACACACGAAGCATATCCTCTAGTATTTGAATAGTGCGTTCGGACTGCCCGTATGTCTGAGGGTGAAATGATGTACTCAACTCTACCCGAGTACCCAACTCATCATGTACTGCCCTCCAAAATCGTGAGGTAAACTGTGTACGTTAGAGATGATAGGTATCGGTACATTGTGAAGTCTAACAATCTCGCGAATATATACATGAGCCAGCTGCTTTGAAGAGTAAGTAGTAATCATAGGAATGAAATGAGCTGATTTGGTCAGCCTATCCACAATCACCCAAACTGCATCAAACTTTCGCTGAGTCCGTGGGAGCCCAACAATGAAATCCATAGTGATCTGCTCCCATTTCCATTCTGGAATCTCTAACTTTTGACGTAATCCACCCGGTCGTTGATGCTTATATTTCAGCTGTTGACAATTTAGACACTGAGATACATACCCCACTATGTCTTTCTTCATCCGCCTCCACCAATAGTGTTGTCTCAAGTCTTGATACATCTTTGCAGCACCCGTATGAATGGAGTACCGCGAATTGTGAGCCTTCTGGAGAATCAACTCACGCAAACCGTCCACATTAGGCACACATAGCCTGCCCTGTATCCGTAATACATCGTCATCTCCAATAGTGACTTCCTTTGCATCACTATGCTGAACTGTATCCCAAAGCACAAGCAGATGTGGGTCATCATACTGACGTTCCCTGATACGATCATAAAGAGAAGACTGAGAAACACACAAGCCAAAACTCAACTAGGCTCGAAAACATCCAGTCTAACAAACTGGTTGGACAAGGCCTGAACATCCAAGGCTAAAGGACTCTCTGCTACCGGTAAATATGCTAAACTGCCCAAACTCTCCGCCTTACGACTCAAGGCATCAGCCACCACATTGGCCTTTCCGGGATGATAGAGAATGGTGATATCATAATCCTTAAGCAACTCCAATCATCTCCGCTGCCGCAAATTAAGATCCTTCTATTTAAACAGATGTTGTAGACTCCGGTGATCGGTGTAGATCTCACAATGGACACCGTACAAATAATGCCGCCAAATAATGTTGTTAACTCCAGGTCATGTACAAGATAATTCTTCTCGTGCACCTTTAACTGTCTGGATGCGTAGGCAATCACCCTACCATCTTGCATCAACACTGTGCTGAGACCAATACGCGACGCGTCACGATACACAATATACGATCTTGTACCTTTAGGTAATACCAATACTGGGGCTGTAGTCAAAGTTGTCTTGAGCTTTTGGAAGCTCACCTCATATTCCTCGGTCCACCTGAATGGATCACCCTTCTGGGTCAATTTGTTCATAGATGCAGCAATATAAGAGAAACCCTTTACAAATCGGCGATAATACCCAACCAAACCAAAGAAACTCCGGATTTTCGTAACTGATGACAGTTTGGACCAACTATGCACTGCTTCAATCTTCTTTGGATCTACCTCGATTCCCTCGCACGAAACTATATGACCCAAAAATCCCACTGAATCAAGCTAGAATTTACACTTTGAAAATTTTTCATATAACTTCCTTTCTCTCAAAATCTAAAGCACAATCCTCAGGTGTTGTTCATGATCTTCCCGACTCCGGGAATGCACCAGAATGTCGTCAATAAATACAATGACGAAGGAATCAAGATATGGATAAAATACACTATTCATTAAGTGCATAAATGTTGCTGGGGCATTGGTCAGCCCAAAAGACATCACAAGGAACTCGTAATGACCGTATCGAGTCCTGAAAGTAGTCTTTGGGATATCTGGCTCCCGAATCTTCAATTGAAGATAGCCTGAACGTAAGTCGATCTTAGAGAATACTCTGGCACCCTGAAGCTGATCAAATAAGTCATCAATATGTGGCAATAGATACATGTTCTTCACGGTAACCTTGTTCAGCTGGCGATGATCAATACACATCCGCATAGAACCATCCTTCTTCTTTACAAATAATACATGAGCACCCAAGGCGATACACTGGGATGAATGAACCCTTATCACACAACTCCTGTAACTGTTCTTTTAAATCTTTCAACTCTATTGGGTCCATACAGTATGGAGGAATAGAAATAGGCTGAGTGCCCGGTAACAAATCAATGCCAAAGTCAGCATCCTTGTCGGGTGGCATACCCGGAAGATCCGTCAGAAATACATTAGGAAAATCCCTTACTACAGGAACTGACTCTACAGTAGGAGTATCAATACTAACATATCTCACATAGGCTAGATACACATCACACCCCTTCTCAACCATTCATTGAGCTTTAAGAAATGAAACAACCCTGCTAGGAACATGATTCGAGGTACCTGTCCACTCTAGCCGCGGTAGACCTGGCATAGCCAACGTCACTGTCTTGGCGTAACAATCAAGAATAGCATGATAGGGCAACAACCAGTCCATGCCCAAAATAATATCGAAATCCACCATACTGAGCAATAATAAATCAGCTCTGGTCTGAAAACCACTGATAATAATTAAACACGACTGATACACACGGTCCACAATAATAGATTCACCTATGTGTGTAGATATATAAATAGAAGAACTCAAGGAATCACGTGATACGCCCAACTACAGGGCAAAATAAGATGACACATAAGAATAAGTGGAGCCTGAATCAAATAAGACTGACGCATCTCTATGACAGACCGGAATAATACCTGTTATAATAGAATCGGATGCAACAACATCTGTCCTAGCAGGAAGGGCATAATATCTGGCCAAGCCTCCCTCTCTAGGGCGACCTCTACCTGCCCAACATCCTCCTCTAGCTGGATGCATAGGTGGAGTTGCAACTGGTGCAGTAATCATGGCCTGAGAAGCCTGAGGATCATGTGGAATAGATGGGGCCTGAAAAAGACGTGGAGTTGCACCCCTCCTAAGTATGGGGCAATCCCTCATGATATGAAGAGTGTCACCACACTCAAAATAAGCCCTCGGAGGACGTGGTTTCTGGGACTGGCTCGGGCTTGATCGACTAGACTGTCCGCTAAAAGCACCCCGTACAGAAGGTACAAAAGACACTAGTGGTGAATAATATGGAACCTGAGGTCTAGGAGTAGTCGGAATACTACTGGAAGCTGGAAGTGCTGAATGAATAGGACGGCTCACATAACCTCTACCATGATGGGTTGCAACTGGGGCACGAGAATTATTATATGTGCCAGAATCTCGGGTTCTCTTAGCTTCCCACTCTTTCCTCTCCCGAGTTTGCATACCTTCCATTCTCCTAGAAATTTACACCATATATTGGTATGTGATGTCCATCTCTAGCTCTCGGGCCATATTGTATCTGATACTAGGGTGAAGACCCTCAATAAATCTACGAACCCGCTCTCGAACAGTAGAAACTTAGGCTGGTGTATGCCTATCCAAATCACTGAATCAGACCTCAAACTTTGACACGGTAATAAAACCTGGTGCAACTGCTCAAACTATGTGCGCCATGCATCCCTAAGACTCTGAGGAACATACTCCCTTAAGAACATATCTGAAAATTGAGTCCAAGTGAGTAAAGATGCCTCAGCGGGACTATCCAACTCATATACCCACCACCACTGGTAGGGTGCTCCTCTAAACTAGAATGCCGTGAAAGAAACCCCACTTGAATCCATAATACCCATAGTATGAAGGATACGGTGACATTCCTCCAGAAAACCCTGAGCATCCTCTGAAGCTAAATCGCTAAAAGTGGGAGGGTGGTACTTCTTATACCTCTCAAGCTTGAGCTGTTCCCCCTCTGAAACTGTTGTCCTAATCTCAGGCCTAACTAAGACAACTGGTTGCACTGGTAAAACCTCTAGGGCATGGTCAACTTGGGCCCGTGGTTCTGGAGTACGGGCGGCGGGAGTCTGTGCTCCTCCCCTGGCCTGAGATGTGGCAGGAGCAAGTGGAATTAACCCTGCATGAGCTAGAATGCCAAACATGCTCAAAAACTGGGCAAGAGTCTCCTGAAGTGCAGGAGTAGTAACATGCGTCTCAGGTGCATGTTCTCCAACTGGAGTTACTGGTGGCTATGGTGCAGAAGATCGTGCAGGTACTCTGGCTGCACCACGTGGTCTTCCTCGGCCTTTGGCTCGGCCTCTGCCCCGACCCCGGCCTCTTGCGGCTCCAACAGGGGGCGTGGGTGTCTGATCATCAGATCTAGTTGTGCGTGTCCTCACCATCTGTGAGAGAATAGAAAGACAACTATTTAGAACTTTAAAATCAACAAAGGCGCACGATAAGAATGAAAGAAGTGAATATTTCCTAACAGTTCCATAGCCTCTCGAAGATAAGTACAGACGTCTCCGTACCGATCCGCAAGACTCTACTAAACCTGCTTGTGACTCATAACACCTATGAATCTAGTGCTCTGATACCAACTTGTCACGACCCCAAATTCCCTCCATAGGAGGTCGTGATGACACCTAGTTTCTAAGACTAGGTAAGCCTATCAACGCGGAATAATCATAAATATCTGAAATTAATAAACTATAATTTAAATAATTAATATTCTCAATATTTCTATGTATCAAGGTCTAAAGAAAAATAAGGAAGCAACATAAAATTATTAAAGGGGACTCCGCAGTCTGCGGATGCTGGCAAATATACCTTGAAGGGGACTCCGCGTTTTAGCCATCCTTATCACACCGCATGACTTCTAGTAGATAGTCCCCTACTAGCCACGCGTATCAAGCCACCCTTATCTCACCGCATGCATTTCAATACCCAGACCATATACCACCGCATGCGTATCAATATCACAATATATCACAATTTGCACCTCAAGTGCCCAAATATTTTAATTTGCCAAAATAAATCAACGATATTTTCCACAATAAAGAGCTCACGGCTCATGCGTACATAAATCATCAATAATATTTTTTCACAATAAAGAGCCCACGACTCCATCACAATGAGTACAAAAATCTTATAAAAATATTCAGGAATAAATAATTTAGCAAACAAATATTTCAAAATCATTAATGCGTTGCTTCAATACCAAATTTAAAATATCAAATACTTCATATTAATAATATTTAATTTAAAGAAAATCAATTCTAAATAATGCACTAAATAAGAGAAACCAAGTTTCAACCAAACAGGTAAAACAATTAGCAGGAAAAGGTCAAGCAAATTTAAAGTATACAAATCAAATTAATGATGGAGAATATAACAAGATTTAATAAATAAATTAATATGCAACAGTGATCTTCACAATTTAAAAACATAATCTTTCACATTTAGTCCGTGTACACACTCGTCTTGTGTACACGACTTTCATCACATTACAATTAATATCAATCCTAGGGAAAATTTCCCCCACACAAGGTTAGACAAGTCACTTACCTCGACTTGCTCTAATTTAACCAAGTAGTATGATTTTTTCTCGATTTTCCGATTCCGGTTGACTCGTATCTAGTCATAATTAATTCGATACAGTCAACAAAAATTATAGAATTAATTCTGTAAACAAATACTATATTTTTCAATAAAAATCTAAAATTAACTCAAAAATGACCAGTGGGCCCCCCATTTCGGACTAGATAAAAGTTACAAAATCTGAAAACCCATTCAACCATGAGTCTAACCATACCAATTTTATCAAAATCCGACCCCAACTCGACCCTCAAAGCATCAAATCTTATTTTCAAATCCTTAAGTTCTAACCCCCGATTTACACCTCAAAAACATGTAATCTAGTTGGATTATTTGATGATAATTCAATATTATGAAGTAGAAATGATCACAAGGGACTTACCTCAATTTTTCCCGTGAAAACCTTGCTCAAAATCGCCCAACCCGAGCTTGAAATACCCCAAAAATGGCAAAAGCTCGGAACCCCTGATTTTCGCATCTACGACAACTTGGCTGCTTCTGCGCCAACCGCATGTGCGGAAAAAGTCCCGCATCTTCGCGCCTTTTTGCGTTCCTGCACAATCCGCTTCTGCCCGCCTCCTTCCGCATCTGCGCTCACGCAGGTGCAGAATTTCCCTCGCACCTGCGACCATTGCCCCATAGTCCATTTGCGCATCTGCGCTTGCTAGGCTCGCTTCTGCGAGCTCGCACCTACGATAGAATTTCTGCAGGTGCGAATGCAGCATAGGGCAGACACTTCAGCTATTTCTTCTAAGTCCGAATTTGATCCGTTAACCATCCGAAACTCACCTGAGGCCCCCGGGACCTCAACAAAATGTACCAACAAGTCCTAAAATATCATACGAACTTAGTCAAGCCTTCAAATCACATCCAACAACACTAAAACACGAATCACACATAGATTCAAGCCTAATGAACTTTAAAATTTCTAATTTCTACAAATGACTTCGGAACTTATCAAATCACATATGATTTACCTCGAATTTTACGCACAAGTCATAAATGACATAACGTAGGTACTCAAATTTTCAGAATCGAATTTCGACCCCGATATGAAAAACTCAACCCCTCGGTCGAACTTCCCAAAAAGTCAACTTTCAACATTTCAAGCCTTATTCCACTACGGACTTTCAAATAACATTCTGATCACGCTCCTAAACCAAAATCACCATACGGAGCTGTTGGAATCATCAAAATTCTATTCAGGGGTCGTTTGCACATAATTCGACATCCGGTCACTATTTGAACTTAAACTTTTAATTTTTCATCAAAATTCCATATCTCGGGCTAGGGACCTCGGAATTTGATTTTGGGCATACGCCCAAGTCCCAATTCACGATACGAACCTACCGGAACTGTCAAAATACTGATTCGAGTCTGTTTGCTCAAAATGTTAACCAAAGTCAACTTAGTTGAGTTTTAAAACTCCAATTCATATTTTAATCCATTTTTCACATAAAATCTTTCCAGAAAATTTTACGAACTGTGCACGCAAGTCAAGGAATAATAAAAAGTGCTTTTCAAGATCTTAGAACACAAACTTAATTTTAAAGATGACATTTTGGGTCATCACAGTTGGTTATTGTCTCGACCCAAATTTCCCTCCGTAGGATGTCGTGACGGCACCTAGTCTCTATGACTAGGTAAGCCTAACATTTGTGCGGAATAATAGAATATAAACTGAACTCAAGCCTCAACATATGAAATAAATATAAAAATGACGATTCAAATAATTACAACTCCCAAAACCCAATAGAAATAAGTCACAAGCTCTAAGAGAAATACCAAGTGTCTCTATACATCAGAGTCTAATAAAAATAAGGAAGAAAATAACATAGTAAGGATAGGGGGACTACGAGTTCTGCGGACGCTCACAGAAGTACCTTGAAGTCTCCATGCACGGCTATCTCACTGGTATCTGGCATGGTAGGAAAAACCTGGATCTGTACAAAAAAATGTACAGAAGTGTAATATGAGTATACCACAACGATACCTAGTAAGTGCCAAGCCTAACCTCGGTAGAGTAGTGACGAGGTCAGGTCAGGGCCCTACTGGAATAAAGACAACAAGGTAGATTATATAATAATATAATGAAATGGCTGAGAATTTAAACAATGAGAAATTACAGAAAGGTAACAACACATCAAATAGAGGTAAACAACATAGCGCTCCCGAGGTACTGCCTCATAGTCCCAAACGTGAGTACACAACAGGGGGAGCTCTACCACATCGTAGTCCCAAAAGTAAATACACAATAGGGGAGTTCCTGAGCTACCGTCCCATAGTCCCAAAAGTAAATACACAATAGGGGATCTCCCGAGGTGCCACCTCGTAGTCCTAAAAGTAAATACATAATAAGGGAGCTCCCAATGTACCGCCTTGTAGTTGATGGTAGGTTAGAAATCCGTGTTTTAATCATTTATTGCAATATAATTCACTGCACTTTACTTATGTTGAGCTTTAATTAATAGTTTTTTGCACTTATTATATGTTTTATGTCGTGTAGGAGTGATTCAGAGTTATTTAGATGTTGCGTAGCAAATTCGAGCTAATTGGAGCTTAGAAGTCTAAGTAAAAGCCCAATGTATTAAACCGCGATCGTGTTCGAGGGCCGAGGACCAAGTCTGGATGTCAAAAATTGGAGAAACGAACTACACTAAGAAAAATGCACAATCATGTCGCACGGGGCGCCGCATGGGGAGGCACGACAGTGCAAAATCTGCCCAGAATCCATTTTGCAGATCGTTCTGGAATTCCTCACAAGCGCGTCGCATGGCGCGACATGCGTGCGCGGTAGTACAAATTTGTTAGAGTATCGTCCCATTTTCGCTAAAAGGGTATTTTCGTCTAGGGGTTATTGGGGGGATGACTTAAATACACGGAAAAATACTATTTTCGGGACTTTTGACAAATTTTCGACCTAAGGAGGCTAAGGAGGAGTTGGAAGAACACAAACACAAGGATTTCATCATTTCCTTCCTCACTCAAGATCCGAGTTTGGATTGAATCTATATTTTCCTATAATTTAATTATATTTGTGAAGAACTTCTCCATGTCTATGGATAGATCCTTTTGGGTTTTGATGGATGTAACGATCCGACTTATCATTTTAAGAATTTACGTTCCGTTCAGTGACTTAAGGTCCCGAGTAATTTTGTAATATGTATTATGACCCGCGTGTGGGGTCGAGTTTGGTTTTCGGAAGATTTAGAATTTAATTGAAAGAACAATTCTCATTTATAAAACTTGAATTTCTAAAGTTTGATAGAAGATTTGACTTTTGAGAAAACGACTCCGAAATAGAATTTTGATGATTTCAATAGCTTTGTATGGTGATTTCGGACATAGGTGTATGTCCGAATTTTAATTTGGAACCCCGTCGAACAATTCGACGCATTTTGGCGAAAGTTAAAAAATGGAAGATTTTTAGAAAGTATAACCGAGGAGTTGACTTTTCGATATCGGGGTCGAAATCTAGTTCTGAAAATTTTCATAGGTCCATTATATCATTTATGACTTATGTGTAAAATTTGAGGCCAACTAGACTCGATTTGATAGGTTTCGACATCGAATGTAGAAGTTAGAATTTGTTAGTTTTATTAGGCTTGAATTGGGGTATGATTCGTGTTTTTAGCGTTGTTTGATGTGATTTGAGGCCTCAACTAAGTCCGTAATATACTTTGGGCTCGGGTGAGTTTCGGACCATTTCTAGGCCATTTTTAACTTCTGGTTTTTTTGGCTACAGTAGAGTGCATCGCAGAAATTTTTGCTGCACAGAGCTGACTTTGGACGTTTATATCTCGTAATCTATAAGAAATTTGGAGATAATCGAAAATGAAAGTTGCAGCCCATTGAGTCTAGTTTCCATATATGTAAACCATTAATCATTTGAATATTTTTACAGAAAGTTATGATCGAATAACTAAAGGCTAGTACTGTAGTTATTTTTCCTAGCAGTGTGCATCGCAGAAATTTCTGTTGCACATGACTGACTTTGGAAGTTTATATCTCGTAATCTATAAGGAATTTGGTGATGATCCAAAAATGAAAGTTGTAGCCCTTTGTATTTAGTTTTCATAAATTTAAACCATTTTGAAATTGGAGTTGAGTACAAAAGGTTATGGTTGATACACTACAAGATGTCTGGGAAGAGTTTTTGGAAGAGTCTCGTGTTTTGAACATAAGCATGTAATGATCCAAAGGTCCATTTTTAGTTCTAGAGATCGAAATTCGATTTTGAGACTTCCGAGAGTTTGATAATGAATTATATGAATGATTTGGAATGTTTGGTCTAATTTCATCAAGTCGCGATTGGATTTTTAGCGCGAAACATGAGTTAATTATTTAACGAGCAAAATTGGTATCGCACCGAGAAAATTAGCTACGAATTGAGTTTCAATTGAACGATTAGATTCATATTATTATTTGTGACTCGTAGTAATAAGAATCGTCGAATTTTAATTTCGTATGATGGAGTTAGAGCCTTTTTAGTGAAATATTAAATTGTTGGTGCAAACAGGTTCTGGTGCGGACCTTTAGTGACGGGAAATGGACTTTTAGTGACGGAAAATGGTCTTTTAGTGACGGAAAATGGGTTTTATTGAGCACTTTCATTTTTTTTTTAGCTCTTTTCAACATTTTGGAGCTAGGGAGCTCGGATTTGGGCGATATTTGAGAGGATTTTCACCAAATGGATTGGGGTAAGTGCTTCCTACTCGGTTTTCATTATATTTCATGATTCCATGATCATTTTCATCTTTTATTAGTGAATCAATTGGAAGAAAATGAGATTTTTGCAAAAAATTTCAAAAAACAAAAATTTAAGATTTGGAGGTCGATTCGTTATTTGGTAAATTTGGTATGATTTAACTCGCATCAGACTGTGTGTTCGGATATCGTAAAACTTCTATCAGGTTCTGAGAGGCGGGCCCTGTGTTGACGTTTTTGAATAAAATTTTAAGTCGACGTTTTTTTATCCGAAATTATTTCCGATGAATTTTAATTAAGTTATACAATTAATTTGGATAGATTTGAGTTGTTCGGAGGTCAATTCAAACAAGAAAGCTATTTTGGAATATCGGCCTAACTTCAAAAAAAGGTAAGTATCTTGCCTAACCTTGAGTGAGAGAAATTACCCCTTAGGCATTGAGTCTTATATAGAAATTATATAATTGAAAATCATGTACGCGAGGTGACGAGTACGTACTTGGTTTATATGTGCAAATTATATCGTTTAAATTCGTACACGTCTTTATGTATTAAATTAGAAATTGTTGGCACTTATTAAATCCTTATTTGTTGAATTTGTTCTTATATGATAATTTGGTGTGATTGCCACCTTGATTTGTATGTGAATCCCATGTTTTTGTTGAGTTGATATTTCCTGAAGATAAAAGGAGGCATTAACCTATTTTGCCAAAATTTTGGATTAAAGAAGGCGTTGTTCCGTGATGAATTATTTTCCAGTTCATGTTGTGGAAATTGGCATTGAGTTATAAAGGTCGTAAATCATATTGAGGTAAAGTGTTGAGTTGTGAAATATTATTCTGCTGAGTTGTTCACTCACGGATATTTTTGTTAAGATTTGTGCATATTATGGTCGAGCCATGGGCTCCTTATTTTGAAAATTAATGTATTGTTAATTTTTGTGGCAAGTTGTAATATTTGAGCACTTGATGTGCAATTTGTGATATATTGTAATAATTGAGCATTCGAGATGCAATTTATGAGATGTTGTGATATTGGCGCGTGATATTGTTGAGAGGTTTGTTCGGGTGTTTGCACGAGATTTCTGTCGTGCTATTGTTACTATTGATATATGCACATGTGGGTGTGACAAGGCGGGCTATATATGTGGGTTTGCGCATGTGGCGAGACAAGGTGGGAATATTATTATGCGCGTGCGGCGAGACAAGGCGGGCATTTACTTTATTATTGCGCATGTGGCGAGACAAGGTGTGATGTGTCGGGGATTGATTTGTGATGACTTGTGATAGCCTGGGGGCATTGTTGTTGTTGGTATTTATGATTTGGGACTACGAGGCGGTACCTCGGGAGTGCCCTTTTGTCGATATTTGTCTATGGTTACACTTGCCTTTGGTTATTTTGTTTTTCCGTAATATGTAAATTCTTGTGTTCTCCGTGATGTATTATTTGACTTAATATTAAGTGTTTTGTATTTCTTGTTGTATTGTTTTGGTTTTGGTTGTACGAGATTCTAAGGATTTGTATTTCTTGTTTGTACTTGTTCTTAATGATAGAATTATTTTAAATAAAAGAAATTACTATTATGTTTTAATTTAATAAGTTTTACATCCAAGTCAGTAGCTTATCTGATGCTTTACTTTAATTGAAATGTCATTTTCTTCATTCAAACTATTTCTAAAATAAACTCATTTCTTTGTTGAATTCTTACTTGATTTACGAAAATAATTGTAGTCTTACTTTATTGAAAAAAAATTGATCGTGTAGATTTTATGTATTGATATATTTGGCACGAGAGTTGTCCGTGCGACTGTGATAGAGATATGGGCACGAGGTGCCGTGAGAATATGAAAGGGGACCGAGACCCGTATTTTTATGATTTTGAGATAAGAATAATTATATGTGAAAGATTTATATTTGAGGGACTTGTTTAATTGGCTGTACTTATGTTTATTATTCGTCTGAGTAATAATTATGGTGTTCTTGATGCCTTGTTGTTTACATCACTAGTTGATTATTGTTTCTATCACTGCTATTTATTTTTTATTATTTTTGTATACTATATTGCACATGTTATTAGACTAGTGAGTCTCTTGACTGTACCTCGCCACTACTCTATCGAGGTTAGTCTTGATACTTATTGGGTACCGACTGCGATGTACTAATACTACATATCTGCACATTTTTGTGGTGAGCCAGGTATTTGAGATATCGGACTCGGACAGAATTAGTGTACTGATCGCAAGGATTCAAGGTAGAGATGCTTGGTTGTCGCAGTCCCTTGGAGTCTTTCCATTTTATTGTACTTTTAACTCTTATTCGAACAGTATTGTATATTTGATCCTTATGATCATTATATGTATTCAGTTAGAGTTCGTGACTCAGTATTACTAGCCTTGGGAGGTTGTTATTATTATTTTCGTTGTTGGTGTTGACACTTGTATAATAAAAAAAATTTAAAAGTTCAAAATGTATATATAATCGGCTTACCTAGTCTTAGACACTAAGTGTCATCACGACGCATGCGGTAGAATTTTGGGTCTTGACAATGGATTTGGTGTATTGATGATTGTTTGTGGATTATAACTCTATTTTTATGTAGTTGAATCATTTTTGAAAGATTTAATTGTTGCATCTATATTCACATGTTCTTGTAATCGAAAGAGGCATAGCTTGTGATATCTTTACATTATATTATTGGTTGAGTTCATAGATTCTTCTAAGTAATCTAAAGAGGCTAGTTGAATCATTGATTAAGCCTAGTTAGGAGAATAATCAAAAGAGATTTTCCTAAAGACCGGCCCGCTACGAATTCTTGCATATCTTCACAATGCTTAAATTGGTTCATATTGAGAGGTTGAGACTTAATCGAGAGAGGAGTTTCTACTAAATAATTGTACTGATAATTAAGTGAATTCGAGAGACTCGCTTAAACATTAGAAGTGAATTATCTAGAGTTAGATCCTAGACAATTATCTTGTATCTATCCTATCAAAACCTCATTTTCTCCCATTGATATCTTCCTTTGCTTAGGCCTTGCTTCGATTGTCATTAGTCAATTAGCTCTAGATTCTTAATTAATTTTAGTATTAACCACATAAATCTAAATTATTGATCATCTTGGATAGTAATCTAGCTACAAACTACGATAATATTGTTTAACTCCAATCTTTGTGGATACGATATTATACTATACTATCTTTGGCTAGCGATCACAATTTAAGTGTGTGTTTTGCGCTCGTCAAATTTTGGCGACGTTGCCGGGGATTGGCAATCAATAGTGTTTGAAATAATTTGTAGTGCTAATTTAGGAATTAGCTTTAAATTTTTTTATTTTTTATTTTGTTATGTTAACTTCTCTTCAAGATTTCTTTTGTTTAAGAAATCTTGAAGAGCATATTATTGTTATTGAACTCTAAATGATGTGAAGATGGAGTACAACCAACCTAAGAAAATGGTTGAAGAGTTAGCGGCTGAATATTATTAGCGGTGTACTACGTGTGTTAAATGCGTTGGAAATCATCTATGGGTTGATTGTCAAGCATGTAAGTATTCTTCATATGGTTCATCTTTTGAACACTCTCACTTTGTCTCTAGTCAGTACATGTATGAGGATTCATATGGGTACAATTATGACTCTGGTTGGGATGAATATCCTTATTTTGACTGGAATGAAAGCGAAGTGAGACAACCACCTCAAGAGGAGAATGATAGTTTAGAAGAGCTTATGTATAAGTTCACAAATAAGGTGGAAGCGAAATTTACACAAGATGATGAAGCCACTAACAACCTAACAATTCAAGTGAATCAATTAGTAATAGGCTTAGCTCGTTGTATTGTGATGGTGAATATATGGAAGAGATACCATGTGAAAATGAGCCTACCCAAGATGATGAACATCTACAAAGAGAGTTTTTCACTCTGCAAAAGGATTCTGTTTCAACTGAAATGATTGAAAATGAGGCTTTGGTTGATTATGAAGCAATACAAGAAGAGTTCAAACCCCCATCCACCTATTCACAATTACAATTTTTAGTAGAAGAGAATGAGGAACAAATGGTCTTGGACTTACTGGAGGAGTACTCACATGACCTTTCTTCTTCATTTTCTTATTCTAAACTTGATCATGTGGATTTTATTTTTGGGGATTTACAGGAATATACATGGATTGATCTTGTGAATGAATGCAGAAACAAGTTAAGGATGATCCTACAAGAACAATCCACCTCTCAAAATGAGGTCAAGAAAGAAAGAAAAGAGCGAGTCTTGAAAATATTCTTAAATGACTTTGGCATGATGAGCTCCATAAAGAATCCCGAGGAGCGAAAACGAAAAATAAATTCATAATTAGGGGTGGAGTTCACAAATTCTCGGAAACAGAAAAAGTCCAGGAGAGTTTTATTTACCTCTTGCTTTTTATTTGTGTATCATGGGGACATGCCACAATTTAAAGTGTGGGGTGGGGATGTTAATATGTAAATAACTGTGTGTTTTCGTTTCTTGTGTGTGTTTTTGTTTATTTTGATTGAAATTTTTAAAGTCGATTTTTTTTTATAGTTTTATTTAGGTAGTATAATAAATTCCCCTTGGTTTTTCTTTGTGCCACAGTTCTTTTCCAAGGGTTTTGTTTGAACCAGGTGTAGTTAGTTTTATTTTTTTAGGAGTAGGAAACATTGTGCTATGATTTGAATTGAAAGCAATATCTCTTGACTACATTATGTCTTGAGAATAGTAAGTGCTTTAGTTGTGACTCTTAGGCCCAGTTTTTTACTCTTGTATAAGCACCTTAAACTGTATGATCTTAACTTTACTTAAATACTTTGATTAGAGTGTCTTGATGAGTCCGATCCTGAGTGAGTTTTGTGCCATGTGTGTGTGAGATTTTGTGTATTTTGTGCATTGCATTTGATGTCTAGAACTTGCCCTCTGTGTTTGCAAAGTGAAATAGTAGTTTTATTCAGTCTTGAAAGTGATATAGGCGTTTCTTTGTTGAGCCAGTTATATGTTGTACCCACCTAATTGTTATGTATCTTAGTTAACCCCTTTGAGCTTGTAATCCTGTTTCTTTGGCAACCATATTACAAGCCTTACCCATTTTACCTCTCGCGAGCACTTGAAATTGTTGCGAACTTTGCAAAAGTTAAACTATGGGGTGTTGGTTTGGATTTTGAGTGGAACTAATGAAATAAGGAGAAAGATGCACTGTTTTGAAAAATAAGAAGATAAGAGCCACTTAAATTGAGAAATATATAGTTGCATTGATATGCAAATATTCATTGATAGTGGTAAATTTTGATCTATTTGTGCTTAAGGAAGTCAGGAGTTGACATATATTGATGTAAGGGTGGAGTTATGGTTTGACAAAAGTGTGGGATTTTGAACGGTCAATCGTATGTATTAAAGTGCTTAGAGAGGTTTAGTCAATATATCCAAATGTATCCTACCCATCCCGCAGCCTACATTACAACCAAATAAAGTCTTACTTGATCCTTGACGGAATAAACTCAATTAGTAGAGTAGTACACCACGGGCAAGCTTATGGTACATTCTTTGTGGTGCATGAATTTCATTTCTGAGAGTGAGTTAATTTGTTTTATCTTGAGTTCCTATGTGTTCTTGAATTTTATTGTGTGTGGAACTACTCTCTATTGTTGTGTGGGGGCACTTGATTCATGAAAGTAAGGTAATGTCATTGACCTCTGTGTTAGAGTAAGTGAGTAGGTTGTGAAAATGCATGGTGCTGTTGAGTCAACTCTTGAGGTGAGGATGTTACGGTATTGTGCTTAATCTGTTCTATTATTCTTTGTGTGATGAGTTAGGAGAGTTCTTTAAAAAGGCCGTGTCTATGTGAAGTGTAGTTTGATTGCTCGAGGACGAGCAATAGTTTAAGTGTAGGGTGTTGATGGTAGGCTAGAAACTCGTATTTTAGTCGCTTATTGCACTCTAATTCACTGTACTTTACTTATGTTGATTTTTAATTAGTAGTGTTTGCACTTATTATGTGTTTTATGCCGTTTAGGAGTGATTCCAAGTTATTTAGATATTGCGGAGCAAATTCGAGCTAATTGGAGCTTTGAAGTTTGAGTAGAAGCCCAAGGGTTTAAACTGGGATCGCGTTCCCGGATGTCAAAAATTGGAGAAACGAATGACTCTAAAAAAAATGCACAACTGCGTCGCGACAGTGCAAAATCTGCCCATAATCCATTTTGCAAATCGTTCTGGAATTCCTCACAAGCGCGTCGCATGGTGTGGCGCGACATGCGGCGCGGTAGTACAAATTTGTTAGAGTATCATCCCATTTCTGCTAAAAAGGATATTTTCGTCCGGAGTTTATTGGGGGATGACTTAAATACACGGAAAAATATCATTTTCGGGACTTTTGACGATTTTAGACCTAAGGAGGCCAAGGAGGATAAGGAGGAGTTGGAAGAACACAAACACAAGGATTTCATCATTTCCTTCCTCATTCAAGATCCGGGTTTGGATTGAATATGTGTTTTTCTATACTTTAATTACATTTGTGAAGAACTTCTCCATGTCTATGGAGTAGATCCTTTTGGGTTTTGATGGATTAGGTGTATTGATGATTGTTTGTGGATTATAACTCTATTTTTATGTAGTTGAATCATTTTTGGAAGATTTAATTGTTGCATCTATATTCATTTGTTCTTGTAATCGAAAGAGGCATAACTTATGATATATTTGTATTATATTATTGGTTGAGTTCATAGATTCTTCTAAGTAATCGAAAGAGGCTAGTTGAATCATTTATTAAACCTAGTTAGGAGAATAATCAAAAGAGGTTTTCCTAAAGATCGATCCACTACAAATTCTTGCATATCTTCACAGTGCTTAAATTGGTTCATATAGAGAGGTTGAGACTTAATCAAGAGAAGAGTTTCTACTAAATAATTGTACTGGTAATTAAGTGAATTAGAGAGACTCACTTGAACATTAGAAGTGAATTATCTAGAGTTAAATTCCAGACAATTATCTTGCACCTATCCTCTCAAACCCCCATTTTCTCCCATTGATTTCTTCCTTTGCTTAGGCCTTGCTTCGATTGTCACTAGTAAATTTGCTCTAAATTCCTAATTAATTATAGTATTAACCACATAAATCTAAATTATTGATTATCTTGGATAGAAATCTATCTACAAATTACGACAATACTATTGAACTCCAATCCCTGTGGATACGATATTATACTATACTATCTTTGGCTAGCAAGCACAATTTAAGTGTGTGTTTTGCGCTCGTTAGTAGTCCCAAAAGTAAATACACAACCGGAGAGCTCCTGAGGTAGCGCCTCGTAGTCCCAAAAGTTAATACACAACTCATATCCTATGGAACAACGAATTTACAAAAAGAAATCCTACAGTCAAAACTAAATACAAGATTAAGGAAGCAGGTAATTCAACTAAGCATGGTGCACAAATATCAAGTAAGAGTTAAGACACGTAGGCATGCGACATTAGGCTAAACACGATGACTACATAGGCTAGAGCAACTCAGTTAAGGAATTAAAAGAAAACTACTCAGCGAGAAAACAAATTTTTGCAATATTTAACCCTAGTATGCACTCGTCACCTCGCGTATCCGACCTTCATGTATTGCAAATATCATAACAGTACTAAAACCTAAGGGGCATTTCCCCCACACAAGGTTAGACAAGTCACTTACCTCAAATCTCGCTCAATCAATAGATAAGAATGCCTTTCCCTCGACTTTCCGACTCTGAACGGTCCAAATCTAGTCAAAAGCAATTACATACTATAAATACAACTACAAGAAATTAATTTAAATAATAAATCTACGACTTTACCAAAGAATCGAAAAGTCACCCCAAAAAGTTGAAACGGGCCACATCTCGGAATCTGGTAAAAGTCACAAAATACGAACACCCATTTGATATCGAGTACACCCATACTAAAATTACACAAATCCTATACAAAATTCTCCATCAAAACCTCAAAATTCGGCCTAAGAATTTTCCACCTTTTTCATAATTTCCTCAACCGAAATCCTTAATTAAATGAAGAATAAATGATATCTTAGTGAAAATTAATCAAAACAAGTCAAGAATCCTTACCCAAATATTTCCTCTAAAAAACCCTCGAAATTTGGCCTCAATCCGAGCTCTCTAGGTTCAAAAATGGAGAATGAAATCAAACCCTCGAACTTGGGCCTTTTCTGCCCAGTGAATTCGCACCTGCGAACCCACAACCGCTTATGCGGCTCCGCACCTGCGGAATTTCCATTGCAGGTGCGGTTCTCACTTAGTCCAAACACGTCCGCTTTTGTGGACCCAAATGCGCATTTGCACTTTCGCTTCTGCGTCCACAGAGCGCTTATGCGGACCAAGCTCGCTTTTGCGATCACAAGGCCTTCCTCGCCTTTCAGTTTCTGCGCTCATCCTCTGCGACCTCCTCATCCCACCTGCGACCACTGGCCACCTTCTCCAGCCCCGCATCTGCATTCACCCTCTCGCTTTTGCGAGCTCGCACCTGCGATCAAACTTGTGCAGGTGCGATTGCACCAGAACTGGTGCACTTCAGCCATTCTCTAAGCCTCAACTCGATCTGTTAATCATCTGAAACCACCCCGAGGCCTCCGGGACCCCGTACGAATATACCAACAAGTCCTAAAATATTATACGAACTTAATTGAGTCTTCAAATCACATAAACAATGCTAAAAACACGAATTGCGCATCGATTCAAGCCTAATGAACTTTAAAACTTCAAACTTCTACATCCGACGCCGAAACCTATCAAATCAAGTCCGATTGACCTCAAATTTTATACACAAGTCATAATTGACATTACGGACCTAATCCATCGAATTCGACCCCGATATCAAAAAGTCTACCCTCGGTCAAACTTTTCAAAAATTATCCAATTTTTCAACTTTCGCCAATTGACGCGAAAATGACCTACGTACCTCCAAAAGAACATCCGGACACACTCCTACAACCAAAATCACCATACAGAGCTATTGGAAATATCAAAACTCCATTCCAGAGTCGTCATCACACAATTCTAACTACGGTAAAGTTTTAGAACTTAAACCTCCAATTTAGGCACTATGAGTCCCAATCCACTTCGAAACTCTCCCGAATTCGACACCAAGCACCTCGGCTAGTTACGTAAGCACATGATGAAATAGATAGAGAAATAAATAGGGGTTCGGGACAAATACTCTCAAAACGACCAGATGTATCATTACAGTTATTGACCCGCTCATTTGTTAAACGAAGTTCATCTTGACCCAACCCATTTTAGTCCATCTAAAGTTGGGCTGATTTTTAGCTCAAATTGATTCATGATTAATTTTGCTAAAATTTCCTTAAAATAATATTTTTTGTTTGATATATTATATATGACAATAACAAAAGAAAAAAAATTCATTTAATAATTAAACAATTCATAAAAAAATAATACACATTAATTAAAACTTAATTAATGTTGGACGGGTTGGACTATGACCTAAATTGTAGCCTAATTTGACCTAGCCTATCTCAACTGGAGTTACTTTGACCCGTCTATTTAATAACTCAATTTATTTTAATCCGTCTATAATCAGTCCAATCTGCCCATTTGATACCCCTATTCACGACCCACTTAAAATTGAATTGGGCTAGTATTTTGAAGGCCCTTCATGGATGGATTAGGTGGAGTTGGATTGTTAAAATCTATAACCAACGAGGATTGGTTTGAGCAGACATATTTAGACGGCTCTATACTTGTGCCGGATTTGCAAGTTGCAACCCTATTTCCAAATCGCAAAGAAGTTGTCACCTCAAAGTATGTTGGATACACATTATCTATGCACAAAATATCATGTATTTATGTAAATATTTTATCTTAATACAGTCATTAGTAATCGTCTTTACGATTTGAACTCATGATCTATAATTAAATACGACAAAAATGACTTTATCATTGCTCCAATATATAAAAAATGTTAAATACATAATAAGATACTAACATTTAGGCCAAAAGTTGATAAAACATAATATAAACTTTTGGTGTTGGGTCAAAAATTCATTGGTAGGCAGACAACTATATATTTTGTGATAAGGCCAACATGAACATGCATTGAGAACGGCTAAGGCTTGCTTCATCTTCAAGAAAATGGACTGATTCCCTTTCCAGAATTAGAGTTCTGATTTTAACATCTGCGCACGTACGAGGGGAAACTCCCAATTTGCATATAAGAAACAAAGAAAGAATATGTTTTGCCGACCTGATCAATTTAACCACTTTTGGCGCAAATGTTGAGTGCAATCTTCTCGTAGAGCTTATCCACCACCTCTTACAGGATATTTTTTTTCCTTTAGTTTGGTATGGTAGTATTTGGTTTGTCATTTTCTATATCAAATCGAACTACTACGTAAAATTTACATATTTAGAAATTACGTAAAAAAATATATATTATAAATTATAATAATTAATAATTCAAAATATTTAAAAAATTACAGTTAAATAACAACTTGTTTGACTTTCGCAACGCGAACACTATCAAATAAAATGGGATAAAGGGAGTATATTGACAGTCATTTAGTTAACATAGTACTAGTATTTTCAGTACGTTCCATGAAAATGATATTTTTAAAATTTTTAAATTTTATTTCATTTTAAATTTTTTATTTTATCTTTATTGACATATTTTTATAATGGCATAAATATTGTGACATGCAGGAGCGGACTGAAGGTGTTATTTACATTTCGAACCTAATAACTTTTGTTATGTATTAAAAATTTAGAATTTACTAAACAAATGCAAAATGTTTATTTCAAACTCAGAAAATCAAATGAGTTATTTCATAAAGTTTAAATTTTAAATCTGCATAAAGAACTATATGGGGTGAAATTGGTTTATTACAGGTGACTAAATAGCAAGGTGACGCGAGGAACCGAGAACAAATAGAAGCTGAGTCGGTAATAATTGACATCGGTTACGAAGTCTATACGTGACCAATACAGGATGAATCCCGAAAGAAGCACAACCGATGACAAAGACTCAAAGGCTTGACATCGGATAACATTTAATGGGCAGCCGTTACCGAGAATATCTGCATTCAAAGGCAGTCATTATACACCCATTAATGACATTTTTATTCTTATTCAAGAAGTGCTTGATTTTATGATCTTGTCTCCATAGGAATAACTATAAATACAAGAATGTCAACACTTGCAAGGCACGACACATTCTGCGCAAAAAAACTGCACCATACTGTCTCTCTCCTCTAATGTTATTTGTACATCATGTCCTTTTATAATTTTAATTTTAAAAAAAATGACCTTTTAAATAATTTTATCATTGCTCTATTAATCCTATTATTCTTGCTTTAGGAAAGACCGAGCTCGGACTTAGGCTTGCTATTTTCTTTATTTTTAATTGTTAATTTTACTTTTTCTTTATAGTTTTTGGATCAAATCGATTCGTTTGAGTATAAATCACATTATAAATTTAACTGTATTATTTTACGGATAAACAATAATATATTTAAAATTAATTTTTAATATGTATCAAGTAATATGGGACGGACGGAGTATAATGGAACAGAACTAGCTAAGATAAACAATAATTATAAAAGGAATTTACTACTGTATTTTTTGGTATCACGTAACTAATCTAAATAATCACAGTTGTCTTACATCAAGCTGGTCATAGGTAGGGGGAAACTCTAATTCCAAGAAGCCGTAACGTGACCTAACTTTAAAAAGCCACCCTTTGGGGAC
Organism: Nicotiana tomentosiformis; assembly: GCF_000390325.3. Taxonomy (NCBI): domain Eukaryota; kingdom Viridiplantae; phylum Streptophyta; class Magnoliopsida; order Solanales; family Solanaceae; genus Nicotiana; species Nicotiana tomentosiformis. The sequence goes on along the minus strand of NC_090821.1, from coordinate 73,955,477 downwards.
ACAAAAAAAATAGGGAACCGATTTTGCCCCCTTTTGACAACGAAATGACACAACTTGGTAGATAGTGTGACATACACCACCCAATCACCAAATCCAACTAATAAATGACTTACTTTTTGCTTGTGACCTAACTCAATATAATGAATAAAATTTGTCAAAGATTATGATTCAAATTTAATAATAGCTAAAAAATATATATATATATTTTTTCTTTTTCTTTTTATTTAATAAAAAATAATTTTTATTATTAATGTTTAATCAAACTTTTAAAAATTATTTATAACTGTATTTTTTCAAAAGTATTTTTTTAATTTTTTTTTGGGAAGAAGCTATTTTCTCGTTAGTTTCTCAAAAATAATTAATGCTTCTACTTAAAAGCACATTTTTCTCTTTTGAAAGATTGATAAAATATTTTAACTTTAGAAAAAAAATATTTTTGAAAAAATAAAAAAAAATACTTTTGACACACAAAAAATAATATTCAATAGAATCAGTCGATGCTAGGGCTGCTTATCGGGCGGATTGGGCGGTTAATTACTCTTAACGGTTTGGCTTAACGGTTATCGGTTTTTAAATGTATTAATCCGCTAGCCACCCGATAAGATATCGGGCGGATTGGTAACGGTTTAACTCTTATCGAGCGGTTATTGGGCGGTTTATCGGCCTAATTCAATCTATATTGCGTTCATTAATTGTTTGTTGACCGCCTAGCATACAAATTCAGAATAGAAAATTACACATTGAATCCATACATATATGTCTGTTAACGCCTACATAAGAATGATGTAGTGTGTCATGTATTGTAGAGTGAAAAAAGTTGTGGCACAACACTATTGTTCTTCTATTAAACATAAACAGCAGGCATTAGTTTTAAAAATACAAAAAACAGAGGTGAACCATAGACAGCAGCTTAAACAATCTTGTTGTAGGGTGGGAGAATAAGCTAAGCTAAGCCAAGCCTGGGATCTTCTGATGCATAGTACGTAAATAGGGTGGGAGAATAAGCTAAGCTAAGCCAAGCCAAGCCTGGGATCTTCTGATGCATAGTACGTAAATAGGGTGGGAGAATAAGCTAAGCTAAGCCAAGCCTAGGATCTTCTGATGCATAATACGTAAAGGTTCTGATTATTTAGGAATAAGACGTTAGAACTTAGAGATGAAGTACTAGAAGAAGTGGAATGGTTTTTGATATTTAATATATATATATATATATATATATATGGATAAAAATAAATTATTTTTTGATATTTAATATATATATATGGATAAAAATGAAATATATATATATTCTTAACAGGTTAACGGATTATCCGTTAAGAAAATTGAATAATCCGCCACCAAACCGATAAGCCGTTAATAAAAAAATTTCAATCCGTTCCCCGTCCGTTAAGCCGTTAACCCGATACCAATAAGCCATTAAGCTTCGGTTTCGGTTCGGTTTTCGGTTTCGATTCGGTTTTGAACACCCCTAGTCGATGCAGGTATTAGCCAAAAGAAACATGTAAATGATGAAATAGTTGTGATAAGCGCAATACTTCCAACTATAAATGCCTTGCATTTATCACCTAAAGGTGTGACTTAACACCCAATATAATGACACAAAATTGTGGAAAAGAAATTCAAAAATAGTCATATTTGGTAATTGAAAAATAGCCATAATTTTAAAAGTAATTGAAATTTAGTCATTTTTTATGTAAAAATAAATTTGAGCGAAAATATTATTAAAAATCCGAAAAATATTGCAGCATAATATACTGGAGTTCGAATTTTTTACATGTGAACTTCCAACATAATATACTGGAACTCCAGTATATTATGATGGAGTTCCAATATAAATACAATGTAACTCCGTCATAATATATTGGAGTTCCAGCATAATATGTTTGAAGTTCATACATATGTGCTCCAATCTCCAGTATATTATGTGTTGCAGCAAAATAGTGATTATTTTTCAATGATTTTATAAACGGTAGCTATTTTTCAATTACCGATCCAAAAACTGGCTAGCCGTGCTATTTTTTTCTTGTGTCGACACTTGCGACAAATAGATCTGTCACATTCAATTCAACATTTCATTAGCTTCTTCTACGTGTTTGGATTACTCCCCAATTCATTGAACTTTTGCCACACTATCACTTCTTATGGTCCAAATACTTCTCATACTTTTCGATACATAATACTCTTCAAACCTCCCGAAAGGTCAATTATCAACTTTCACGTGATCTTGGAAACTTGCAACTTTCTTGCCCTTGTCACTTGCTTGACCAACTTGCATCACCTTTAATATTAAATTTTTCTTCCCAATTCTTAAGATCTATAAATAGCAAGTTTTCTTTCCATAACCATGCAACATAAAGTTGGTAGAAAGAACAACATCCTTTAGTTCTTGTTTCAATATCAAATGAAGAGGCAAAGAGGAAATTTGCTAGGAAATACTAATAAGAAAAAGGCCAAAAGGGGTGTTGAGAAGCAGAGTGAAGAGGTAAAAACAGAAGCAGAAGAGAGGAATAGGAATGATAGTGAAAAAAGTGTTGTAGCGGAACCAGCCGAGTTGATAGCTGAATGTGATTATTGGATTAATAATGAATGGCTATGTTTATGGAGTAGTGATAATATGGTGGATGAACAAATGTCATGGGGTACATGTTGGTCACCAGTTTGGGACATGGAATTTATTGGAGAAGCTTATATTAATTTGTACAATGATGTTTTGTGGGACGATGATATTTGGGATTTGAAAGCTATTAAGGAAGTTCCAAGTCCATAAAGCGGATCTTATACGGCACAAATTCAGATTAGACGAGGCTTAATTAATGCACATGTACCACATACCGGACGAAAAATCAAAAAAGAAGTCCCGTGAGAGAAAAACTTGAAGAAAATAGAGAAGATATAAGTTCTAACCAACATGGGCGGAGCTAGGATTTGAAGTTACTATGTTCGGAATTTTAATCTTTTTATGTCACTGGGTTCTAAAGCAAGACATTGTACTTATTCAATAAATTTCTTAAGACTAATATATGATTTGGACTATAATTACTGAGTTCGAGCGAATCTGTTGTCGAAGCTCTAGTTCCGCCTCTGCTAAATTTAGTTGTATACTTTGAAAATAAAAAAATAAAAAAAAATAAATAAATATAATATATATATATATATATATATATATATATATATATATATATATATATCGTTTGATGAGTACTCTAATGTCTAGTTACCAGTCTTTGCGTATTTCTTGCTGATACTATTTGATTTGAGTTCCAAAACTGGTGACAAAGAATTTAAATGTCTATATAATTTCTTGGTTAGTTGGAATTGAAACAAGTAATGGACAAACTGAGGGAATTGTAGTGTGATATAGTAAATAGAAAGACAAAAGTCCCAAATATGATCCTCCAATTGCTTAAAGATTACCTTTTCTTATGTAAGAGCGGCAATACAACCAAAAAACAGTAGAAAATCTTGATCTTCATTGAAACTATTCGAAAAACTATCTAGCATTGAACTCTTGCTTGCAACAGCAAGAGTATAATGTTGTTCTCAATTAATATACTATTTAACTTTACCTATATTGAGCATTTACATACACGGATTTGAACCGAAAGTTATGAATTCTGTCAGTAGATTTGAATATCATGGAAAAAAGTATTACTACTCACTATTTCATGAATAAAACAAGTAATTATTATTCTAATCTACAGGTAAATTCGATACTATCAGTGACATAATAATTGCATGGTGAAAAGTAAAAAAATATAATAATTGGGAAAGCTATAGATGTCTTGAAATTGAGGAAAAGACCAAAACAATATATCATTTTTTGCTTTAGAATTAAAATCATACATATTCTTTCACATGAAACATTAATAGTACATTTATTTTAACAAAGTGGTACACTTTTAGTCATAACACTGAAAAAAGCCCAAAAACATACATTATCTTTGACTTTAGATTCAAAGTCATATATATTCTTCCACATGGAGCACTAATAGTCCATTACTTTAACAAAGTGGTGCACTTTTAGTCATAACACTAAACACATTTTATTTTTTAACAGAAATCTAAGATTTGACAAAATATTTGTTCCCTTTATTTTCTTGTTTACCGAAAGAAATAAAGATGACATATTTATCTAGATAGCAAATAATAAATATACATAGAATTTATTTACTATACGTAAAATATACATTTTACTAAGAAATGTTAAACACCGTTAATTTTTATTTGCAATAATTTTTATCTAGATAACCTCAAATGGTATCTAGATTTTTTATTATATACATAATATTTACTATACGTTGACATAAAATAAATATACGTAAAATCATTGTTGAGAGTAAAATAAATTTTATTATTAAAATGAATATACGTAATATATATTTATTAGATTTTTTTATTTTATGGGAGTCAGCGTATAGTAAATATACATAAAATAAAAATAAATATTATGTTTACTATACGTTGACTCCCATAAAATAAAATAAATCTAATAAATATATATTACGTATATTTATTTTACTCTCAGCAATGATTTTACGTATATTTATTTTATGTCAACGTATAGTAAATATTATGTATATAATAAAAAATCTAGATACCATTTGAGGTTATCTAGATAAAAATTATTGCAAATAAAAATTAACGGTGTTTAATATTTCTTAGTAAAATGTATATTTTACGTATAGTAAATAAATTCTATGTATATTTACTATTTGCTATCTAGATAAATCTGTCATCTTTATTTCTTTCGGTAAACAAGAAAATAAAGGGAACAGATATTTTGTGAAATCTTAGATTTCTATTAAAAATTAAAATGTGTTTAGTGTTATGACTAAAAGTGCACCACTTTGTTAAAGTAAATGGACTATTAGTGCTTCATATGGAAGAATATGTATGACTTTGAGTCTAAAACCAAAGATAATGTATGTTTTTTGACTTTTTTCAGTGTTATGACTAAAAGTGTACCACTTTGTTAAAATAAATGTACTATTAATACTCCATGTGAAAAAATATGTATGACTTTAAATCTAAAGCCAAAGATCATGTATGGTTTTGGGTTTTCCCCTCTTGAAATTAATTAGAGAATAGCTATAGATAAGCCTCCTTGAAAAGTGGGATTCAACCAATTTATGTCTTAGAAATTATTCTTGGCTCAAAGCTAATTATTCTTGGATCAGAGAATGCCGTAGCATTAGAAAAAGGCCTAGCTTTAAGAATCCTGAAACAGCCCAATCCAAATTGAAGCAGGCCAGATTGAATTGGGTTCTAGGGAGCACATTCGAGTTAATTTGGCTGGACTCTAAAAATGGGGTCTTCTTTCTTGTTTGGTTTGGATCTGCAGTTTTCATACCCGAAGTTCTCACAAAATAAATAAATGGGATTGGGCAATAAAAAGTTGCAACTTGGTTGGACCATAACCATATTTCATTTGGATGTGTTGTGACATTTGTAAAATTAAACTGGATTTAAGTATTTCACATGTGTACCACTAAGGAAATTGATGAGTTATATAAAATTTCCTTATGGCTCTACTATTAACCAGATGTCTCAAATTAAATCTTACAAATAAAGAAACTTATAGTAAAGAGCACTTTTCCCCTTGATAAGCCTTATATAGTGCATATTCTTATTAATCGAGTCAATTGTCTTAAAATGGCCTTGGACGAATCCATGGTCATTAAACAAAAGCAAGAAAAATCATATTTGCTGAAAAAACTTAGGCAAGCTACACATTTGGCCTTATATCAACTAGCTAATATACAAAAAGTATATATTGATTATATAAAAAATATAGTAGTATATACTTTACACCAACAGTCATTCATATTCATTATTTATTTTTCTAATTATATATATAAATTATATATTGATTATATATATATATATATATATATATAATATAAATTATGCATATATCATACCTCAACCGACTATTTTTAATTTAATTAATTAAATAAACGACTATTTGGATTAATTCTTTTATACTTGTAGTTTTTTTGAAAACCTTAAACTTTTGAGCATGAAGGAAAAAGTTAAAAAAATGCAAGGCGGTCCACCACAAAACATGAGGACGCTCACATCTTATCATCGCCCATCAATAAATCTAATCACAGGCGAGTGATACACACAAGTCAAAGCGTCAAACGAACAGCCGACCAATATCCCCACAAAACATCCCTGCGTATACCAAACGCTCCTTTACATCGCGTGAGGCACAGATTCCACAATTTGCAAAGCTCTTCTTTTAAGTTCCCACCTTTAAACACTGCTCAAAAAGTACTCACTCAAAACACACACACTGTCACACTAACAACACACAGTGAGTTGAGTTAACACACTCTTCAGTGAAGTAAAGCCCTAAATCGAAGAAGCTTCTAGAGAAAATGGCGGAAGGCAAAGGATCTTCGCTTGTTCATCTAGTCGTAATAGTACTCAGCTTAACCGCTTTCGGTTTCTCCATTGCCGCCGAACGTCGTCGCAGCACTGTAAATTACTTTCCTCTTTGTGTGTGTGTGTGTGTAGGTTTATTTTATATCTGTGTATATATGTAGCTCCTGAGTATATATTGAGCTTAAACTTCGCTAGATCCAGTGCGAATTGTGTATTTTGTGTAATTGTATTTGTGTTACTGATCAGTTGCTTCTGTATGATCTGAAATGCTGCATTTGTTAGCTCGGCTCTTATTCTTTTTGAAAATTTTTAATTCGTTTTGTGAAGTGTTGTGTGTGTGAAAGACTGTAATGGAATTTGTGGTTATGTTTTACGGTGGGCTGTAGCAATGCTGTTTCTATGCTTACCTGATTTTTCAGTTTGGTTAATGTTCGCTATAGAATTGAGTAGTGATGCTTATTGATTAAAGTTTGCTGTGTATATCCTTTGGTGAAAACTTGAAGGATTTGAAAATGAGAAGAAATTTACTATAATTATTGATATTGTAAAATTATAGGATGTAATTAAGGGGTCGTTTGGTACAAAGGTGGGATAAACCAGGATATCTCATGGCATTAGCTTCGCATCCCATCACTTTACTGTAAAATTTATCCCGGGATTAGCTAATACTTATAACCAAATATGGGATAAGTACAATCCCAAATTCTATCATGGGATTATTATCCTTATCCCTTATATCAAATGATTTCTAAGAATCTAATTTCTATTCACTTGCGGTGTAAAATATTTTTACACAATCTGGTAACTTAGATGGTAGATGTTGGTAACTCTAGTTAATAGTAGCATCCAATTGATAACCTACAATGAAATGGTAAGTAACTTGCTATAACAAGTTAAATTAGGCTGGTGGTTTAAAAAAATCATTATAGTGTATGAAACTTAAATTCTATATTAAACTTGTCACTAACTTACTAAGATCAAGATGCTAGGTGTATAATGGGAAGAATGAATATAGTCTATGAAAAGTTTGAAGAATTTTATCAGAAGTCGATAACTTGTCATTCGTAATATATTATAATTGGGTGAATAAAAAGTAATACTGTAATTTCTGAGTCAGAGGATCATGTTTCATAGCAGCCAATTTTACCAGTAGCTACGGCCTACGATCTGTTGAAATTGATTAACAAATGGTGCCTATGGATAGTATAAAATAATTGATTTATAATTTCTTAAAGATTTGCAGTTTATTCGGAATGATTCCTCCTTGTCCTTTGGTTGTGCTTCATTACTGAATTATGTCTTACCAAAATGTTTATTCTATATTATCTGATACAAAGGTGAGACATCCCTTCTCATAGAACTGAACTTGATTTCAAAATCATCAATTTCTAGAAGGACAATTGAACTAATCCACTGCCAAATATAACAATCTAACACTGGATATGAACCTAGATAATTGTTTTCAAGACTGATAATAACTTTTACATCCAAAACGTAATTATCTATTTGATAGAAATGGTAACTTTGAACTAACACATCTAATGTTTGAGGATCTTTAGGAGCAAAGATAAGACAACTTCTGTAGTATAATACCAGGGAAACCCTTATTCTGATCCCAAACGTATTATAGAGGGGTTCTTTTTCGATTCACAATCCGTACTTTACTTTCCTTATGAGCTCAATATAACTAGCTATTATACATGTGTTAGGATCATTGCAAAAAACAGTAGTACTCTCACATTCTGCCAACTGGCTGCTAATATGTCACGACCCCAAACTTAGTCTGTCGTGATGGCACCTAACGTGGTACTAGGCAAGCCGACACCTTAAAATATTTCCAACACATTTAAGTGAAAAATGAAATGACACAAGTTTAAATAATTAAAGCTTTCATAAACTGGATAGAAAGTCAAAACTCAATACGAAAGTCCCCAAAACCAGTGTGTCCCTGAGTACATGAGCGTCTATACAACACGAGTTTGAAAATATTGTCTATGAACAACTGAAACTAAATACATAAAGCTGAAAGATAGGGAGGGAGAGTCAAGGTCTGCGAACGCCGGACAGCTACCTCGAAATCTCCGAATAATCAAGCTGCTCGGATAATCAACACCCACCGTGACCGGTAACACCTGGATCTGCACACGAAGTGCAAGGTGTAGCGTGAGTACAACCAACTCAGTAAGTAACAACTAACAAAACTAACTATTGGACTGAAAGTAGTGACGAGCTCAGCCGGTACAATTCAATATAAAATTAACAGTACAGAAATGTAGGCATGTTTTCAGGTTCAATTGATAAAACTCAATACAAGTAAAATAGATCAACTTTGAATGATATGAGGGATACGACATTTCTATATCCACATGCCACTATACATACTGTATGTGGTACACTACAATGGATGCCTCGCATACTCACACTTTCAGAGTACTCAATCACTTGGTACAGTACGGGGCAGATCTAGCTTAGGGAAGATCCATCCCTCAATATAAATGTATAGAGCAACTCCATGCCCAGGGAACTCTATCCCAAATGTGAATATATAAGGCAACTCCATGCCCAGGGAACTCCATCCCAAATATAATATCCACCGCGCTCACTGTGGGGGTGCAGACTCCGGAGGGGCTCCTTCATCCCAAGCTCTATAATAAGCCAGGTCCAGGCATAAATAAATAAAAACATGTTGTGGCGTGCAGCCCGATCCCTTAATATCCTCACAATCAGGCCCTCGGCCTTACTCAGTCATCATTCCTTCCAGTCTCTCGGGCTCTCAATAATCATGATAAACATCCCCAACAACGATGATATAATGCATCAATAGAGAACAACATAGGCTGAGATATAATATGCGAGTAAAAACTGTGACCGAGTGCAGAGTGGCAATTTAACAGATAATTCAACATGGAACACGACCTCTAGGGTCCCTACAATATCAACACATAGCCTAAGCATGATTTCTAGCATGATTTGCAGATCAATTTCTATAACACATGGAGAATATACGGATAACAATAAATTATTCAGCTATACAGTTTCATGGGATTGACCGAGTCACAATTACTATGGTGCACGCCCACACGCCCGTCACCTAGTATGTGCGTCACCTCAACACCAATCACATGACACAAAATTTGGGGTTTCATACCCTTAGAACCCAAGTTTACAATTGTTACCTACCTCAAACCGTGCAAATCCCTACTCCAACACGCCCTTGGCTCGCGAATCGACCTCCAAATGCCTCAAATCTAGCCACAAATAGTTCGATACAACCAACACGGGCTAAAGGAATCAGTTCCATAAGAAAATAGTAAGTTATTAATCAAAAATCAAAAAGTCGACTCAAAAGCCGCCCCCGCGCCCACGACTCGGAATCCAATAAAAGTCACAAAATCCGGAAGCCCATTCAATCACGAGTCCAACCATACCAAATTTACCAAAATGCAACCCTAAATCGACACCAAATCCCCAATTTAAACTCTTTAAATCCCTAGCTTCAACTCCCAAAATTACACCTAAAAATCACACAATTTAGGTGGGGAATTCAATATGGGAAACAAAATTATTGAATAAATTTAATCACAAGTGACTTACCTCAAGAAACCCCTCGAAAATCCTCTCAAAATCGCCCAATCCCGAGCTTGAAACGTCCAAAATGAAGAAAATCTCGGAAACCATTGAATTTAAACACTGCCCAGTGCTTTCGCACTTTCGTGCCAAATATCCGCACCTGCAGAATCGCTTTTGCGATAGAATTTCCGTTTCTACGGAAGCCACTTAAGTCCACAGGGCCCGTGCATGCGCTCCAGGTTCCGCACCTGCGGATAGGGCTGCTTATCGGGCGGATTGGGCGGTTAATTACTCTTTACGGTTTGGCTTAACGGTTATCGGCTTTTAAATGTATTAATCCGCTAGCCACCCGATAAGATATCGGGCGGATTGGTAACGGTTTAGCTCTTATCGGGCGGTTATTGGGCGGTTTATCGGCCTAATTCAATCTATATTGCGTTCATTAATTGTTTGTTGACCGCCTAGCATACAAATTCAAAATAGAAAATTACACATTGAATCCATACATACATGTCTGTTAACGCCTACATAAGAATGATGTAGTGTGTCATGTATTGTAGAGTGAAAAAAGTTGTGGCACAACACTATTGTTCTTCTATTAAACATAGACAGCAGACATTAGTTTTAAAAAAACAAAAGCAGAGGTGAACCATAGACAGCAGCTTAAACAATCTTGTTTTAGGGTGGGAGAATAAGCTAAGTTAAGCCAAGCCTGGGATCTTCTGATGCATAGTACGTAAAGGTTCTGATTATTTAGGAATAAGGCGTTAGAACTTAGAGATGGAGTACTGGAAGAAGTGGAAAGGTTTTTGATATTTAATATATATATATATATATATATATATATATATATATATATATATATATGGAAGAAGTGGAAGGGTTTTTGATATTTAATATATATATATATTCTTAACGGGTTAACGGATTATCCGTTAAGAAAATTGAATAATCCGCCACCAAACCGATAAGCCGTTAATAAAAAAAATTCAATCAGTTCCCCGTCCGTTAAGCCGTTAAACCGAGACCAATAAGCCATTAAGCTTCGGTTTCGGTTCGGTTTTCGGTTTCGGTTCGGTTTTGAACACCCCTACCTGCGGAAGCGCTTCTGCAGCCTATGTTCCGCTTTTGCGAAGATAACCTACGACCCCCTCAGTGTTTTAAAAAGCGACGAAGCGATCGCTTTAAGCGAGAAGCGACGCGAAGCGATGGCTGCTCGCTTTTCCATGCCTGAGGCGACTCGACCTCACGAAGCGCTCGCTTCAGTCAAAAAAGCGCGAAGCGACCTTGAAGCGAGAAGCGTAGAATCGCTCGCTTCTGTTCAGAGGGGTCTGTTTTTTTAAAAGAAAAAGTTTGGGTCTGTTTTTTTATTATACAAAATAGACCCCTAAGACCAAAGTGAAGACCATTTCTTTCTTCTTCCCAAAATCAATTGTTGTTGAGTGCTACTAGGGTTCGAGTCGCTAGAGACCTCCAATCCTCCAGGTAATTTTTCTTTTTTTTTTCTTCTTTTTTCTTCTTTTTTTTTCTTCTTCTTCTTCTTCTCTTTTTTTTCTTTCTTCTTTCTTCTTCTTGTTCCCGTCCACGCGTCTGCTCACAGCTAGGGCAGGCACGATTTGTTTTTTCTTTTTATTCTTTTTATTTAGTATTTTAGCGTTTATTTATTAATTTGTATGTGTATTTCAATTTATAAAGTTAATTATTATATATATATATATATATATTATATTGAACTTTTTGATTATTTATATTGTGTCTTTGCAAGGTTTACATTATGTTTTATAAGAATTGCGCTTCACTTCAATGAAGCGTGCGCTTCGCTTTGCGCTTTGTTTTTTAAGCGAGGCGAGCCCCTGTCGCTTTTTTGCGCTTCTCGCTCTCACCCCCTACTCCGCATCTGCGGAGCCTTGCTTGCACCTGCGGGCTTGCAGATACAGATGACCCCTCGCACCTGCGTCCTACCCCAGCCCAGCCCAGCTCCGCACCTGTGCAACATCAGCCGCACCTGCGGCCAAGACCCTCGCCGGCTTCAGCAATGGTCTAAGTCCCATTTTGGATCCGTTAACCATCTGAAATCACCCCGAGGCTCTCGTGACCTCAACCAAATATACCAACAAGTTTCAAAACACGATACGAACTTAGTCGAACCCCCAAATCACATCAAACAATATCAAAAACATGAATCACATCGCAATTCAAGCCTATTGAAACTAAGAATTCCAACTTCTACAAACGACACCGAAACCTATTAAATTACGCCCGATTGATCTCAAATTTTGCACACAAGTCACAAATGACACTACGAACCTATTACAACTCCAGGAACTCCATTCCGAGCCCGGTATCCACAAAGTCCACTCTCGGTCAAATCTCTAAATTTTCAACTTTCGCCATTTCAAGCCTAATTCAACTACAGGCCTCCAAATCATAATCCGGACACGCTCCTAAGTCCAAAATCACCCAACGGAGCTAACAAAACCATCAAAACTCCATTCCGGAGTCGTTTACACATAAGTCGACATCCGGTCAACCTTTTCAACTTAAGCTTTCGACCTTGAGACTAAGTGTATCAATTCATTCCGAAACCTCTCCGGACCCGAACCAACTACCCGGCAAGTCACATAGCAGCTATAAAGCACATAACGAGCAGTAAATGGGGGAACGGAGCTACAACTCTCAAAACGACCGGTCGGGTCGTTACATAATACAAATAATGCGGAACTTGACGTTGAGCCCGTAGTTTGAGTTAAGGGTATGGAAATGGATTTGGAAGAAGTTGGAGGTTTGGGAGAAACGTTTCCACTAGGTGTTCCCCTTTTCCAGCTTGCCTGAGGTGTATGGGACGATTTCTTGTGTTGACTTGTCTAGCAAGAGTCTACAATTTGTAAAATGAAAATTCAGTTATGGAAAAACTAATGCTCTCTGTTTCTTGCTAGTTAAAAATGAAGACATCTGGATGTATCACTAGTGAGTAGAGTTATGATCCTTCTGTTTTTAGAATAGAAAGAGAAAAGATGGATGAAGCCTCTGGAATTATTTTATATAATGAGAACTTGGAAATAATATTTAAACAAGGGTGTTTTGGAAATTATATGAGCAGAAAGATGTTGACTTAGTGAGGGAGTCTATGCATGCATGATAGTCACAACACAGTATTTTGATGACTGTCAATCCATCTATAATATTTCAGCTCATTATATGACCTTAGAAGGTGTTGCCAATAGAAAAGGCAGAAAAGGAAACAATGAAATTATAAGGTGTCAAACCCCAAATAATTTCCTGGTTCAAAATTAGGAAAGGTAGACTGATGTCATAGTCTAGTTCCCTTACTTTTGGCGGAAAAGTTAATTAAACTCGGTAATTGTATGAAGAAATTTTTTTTAGGAGCTTCAAGTAGGTAATTGAGCTGTGATGAGAAAACTCAAATAAATCAAACTTTGCAGTCTTATAGGTTTGGATGACTAGGCACTGAGACAGGCTGTTATGGCAGTTAACTCCAGTGGCGAAGCCAGGAAATTCATTTTGAACACCCTTTGCCAGTGGGCTATGCAAGGGTGTTCAAAGTCTATTTTTATTCAATAACAAGTAATATTTTACCTTATACGTAGTATAATTTTTTGGCGAAGAGTGGTCAGTTGACCACCTTTGGGCCAACATAGCTTCGCCCGTGGTTAACTCTGACAGACTGATGACTTAAACTACCAATCATTTTTTTGAATAGTACTTTGATATAACCAGCTCATTAGCTGTGTAATTTGGTTCCTTTTGACAGGGTACTCTGCATGATGATAAAGTTACAAATCGTACATATTGTGTTTACACCTCAGATGTTGCCACGGGATATGGAGTAGGTGCTTTCCTGTTTCTTCTTTCAGGCGAGGCATTGCTTATGGGAGTGACAAAATGCATGTGCTTTGGAAGACCTTTATCTCCTGGTACAAATCGTGCATGGGCCATTATATACTTCATATCGTCATGGTACGAGTCTCATCATTGCTCTCCTTTACCTCTATTAAGTAGAAATAAAAGTCCCACTACATTATTTTGGTCATCCAGTCAACAATCAGCATCGAACTATATTCTGTTGGCATCTAGATATGCATGGTTCTATCCATGATATGTTGTTATGTTTTGAAAAGGAAACTTAATCAGATCACATGTTTGTTATTCCGGGGGAAAAAAATTTCCAATATCTGAACTCTTGTCTCAAATTAGAGTGCTTAATGGTGGATAACCATTAAACTATTGCGCTCTTTGCATTTGTCGTTATTCTTTTACGCTCTGGGTTGTTATCAAGTTATTGCAACACCATCTTGCAAATAATTTCTGCCATTTTATACGTAATGCTGATGATACGTTCCGAACTGCATCTTTTGTGGGTGATCTCTCCATGATATATTAGCAGTATCCTGAGAGTTAACTATTTTTCATGTTACTATATCTGAAGACATCTTAAAAGGATTCGTCTTGTGTATTTGCGAAGGTGTACTAAATATTTATACATCTGCAGGCTGACATTTCTGGTTGCAGAAGCATGTCTCGTTGCTGGAGCAAAGAAAAATGCTTACCACACCAAGTATCGGGATATGATCTTAGCAGAGAACTTTTCTTGTGAAACACTAAGAAAAGGTGTCTTTATCGCAGGGGCAGTCTTTACAGTTGCAACCATGATCCTCAATGTGTATTACTACATGTACTTCACGAAGGCTACTACTCAGCCAGCTCATAAGACAAATCGTTCTAGCTCGAATGTTGGGATGACTGGTTATGCATAAATTTTGCAGAAGAAACTAGCTAGGCACTCTATATTACCTCCATCATGGCACTATATTTGTATAATGAACTACATAAGTTCGTATATGATAAGAAATCAGGTTATCGTTCAGTGATTGGGTATTTACAAAGTGATAGATTAGATAGATAATAGAAAAACTTTCATGTCTGGTGAAGAAATTTGAACCTTTCTCTTGTGGCAAAGGTAATGCAATGTGGATTTGCAGTTATGGAGCAATATTCACTTTTAGATGCTAGTGTTTCCTACCTTTGAAATTTGTGTGTAAATCATATATACTTGGTCTGTCCTGTCTTATCTGCATTGGGCGAGTGGAAGTGAGACCCCAATTAGTAGAAAAAACCTACAACCGCTTGGGGTTATCTGCACTTGGAATTTAATTTAGTAAATGTAAAACTAAACATTGTTGTCACAAGAGTTGCAATAAACTTTTTAGAACCTTAAGTATGCTGCCCGAATTTATAGCTAGACGACTAAAGAATTAGTTTCACTTTGAAATGTTATTAAAAGAACTTTTGAATTAACTGAAATGCCACATAAAAAAAGGAACGCACCTACAAATTTTCGTGGCGTGTATAGAAGAGAAATTATGTGTCAAATAAAATAGAGAAGGTAGGTACTTCCTACCATCAAATCAGAGTTAAATGCTAAGGTACTATAGCTGTCAATATGGATCGGACTGGGTAACCTAGTTCGGTCCACGTGTACTTTGGCAATTTACGGGCTAGGTTAGGCTAGCCAACCATTTTGATTTTGATGGGCCTTAAAATGTTCGGCACACCCTAACCTGAAATTCATGCACAAATACCCGAATTTAGTTATATATGCCTGAAGTTCAACCTTTGTCCTCCAATTTTTGCCAATAGTCATATGCCTTTAGATAAAAATGTCGGAATTTTGGTCTTGGCAAGCCAAACTTCATATACGTATGTTCGAAGTTTACTTACACAATCAATATGCCAAACTTCAGACAAAATTTATAACTTCATATGCGGATTTTTACAACTTCAGTCATGTATGTCTGAAGTTATTTCCGATATAGCCAGACCTATAATTTATGAATTTAGGTTATGGTTTAAGTAGCGCCCCAAAATCGGCTATATGTGCACTCCTCCCTCTCTCTTTTGTTTTTTCCTTTTGTATGTGAGTTAAATTTTGTTATTTTTTTGTTTTTATTTTCAAGAATAGTATGAATAAGTCGTACATAGCGGTAGCTTACTGTACCGGGCCGTCTTTTTTTATGAACAGGTGGTAGAATAATGTGAGCCTTAATGAGGAATGAGAGGAGCAGGGTTTGTAAATGCAGTGGCAGGGGGGAGGATGTCGTCGGTCTGAGACAACAAGGACGGCATTCAAACAGAAAAGGACTACTTCTATAATCAATGATCAACATGAATTCCCTTTATGAAGACAGTCTGTCATGAAAATGAAATTATCAAATCTTTGACAAAGCTCTAGCTTGAATTAATCATATGTTTACAGAGATAAATAGAAGAAAATGTTACTAATTTTCTGGTAACACAACAAACAATATACTCAGTGTAATCTCTCAAATGTGGTTTGGGGAGGATAGTGTATACGCAGATTTTACCTCTACCTTGTATAGGTAAAGAGATTATTTCTGATAAACACTTCGCTCAAGAAAACTAATTTTTTAATAATATTTTATCATTTTATGTGAAAATGATTGTATAACAAACCATATATTTGGACACTTTTCCAACTTGATTATAGGTTAGAAATGAATTTTACATAGTCAATATATTTTTAGGATCTATATGTTTTGTTAAAATAATTTTCTCAATAACAAGGTTAATGAAGCGAATATTGCACAAACAAAAAGTCGGAAAGACTATAGAGAAGTTCAAGCGCCTTGAATAAAAACATTAGAAGAATATGTGTATATAAATATTTTGGTATAATAATTGTGTCCTATCTTAGAATTTATATTTGGTTGGTGTATGTACCTTAAACTTATAACAACCAATTTATTTTGTATTTACCTCATAGAGTCTTAATTATTTCATTCTGTTTCACCCACCTCTTTGTATTCGAATAGTACAATCAAATAAATCTAGTTCAAATGATAAAAAATTGACGCGTTGGCTAAATGTACAAAGTTAATTATTAATCCCACTAAATTTACTGGCAAATTGATGCTGGATTTTCTGGTTTATAAATTATTCAGTGGTCAACCTTAAAATAGTAGTATATCTTTTAGAACTATATGGTTTCAACTTAAAAGGACAAAAAGAAAAAGTAAAGAAAACCATTTGTGAACAACGGAAGATACAGTCGCATTCACCACTTATATATTGCTCAACAAATTATATATACAATTGAAAATTATAAAAAATATATATATTTATCACCAAGTCTGCCCATAGTAGAGTAGCTATTAGTACAATACTACAAGGAAAAACCATCAAATTTGATTTTGTACTAAAATTGAGCAACCTCAATTTTTTGTTTTGTTTAAACTCTTGGTGTAATATTTACATTCACCGCTATGAAAAAATATTATATTTGTCCTTTGATCCTAACGAAGTTTTAATTTGACGGTAATTTTAGACCATAGTCAAAAGTTAACGAGTAAATTTAATTTTTTTTTTCTCTCAAAGAATTGAGACATGTGAAGTCCATCAATTTCAAGATGAAACTCCGTGAGTAATAAATACAAATACGAGAGACGATTTGCTAAACGCAGGATAAATGACCCCAAAATTTAACAAATGGTAAAGTAGATTAATTTCGATAGTACAAGAACAAATTTGTACAACAACAATAACAAATTTGTACAATAACAATAACGTACCTATTCTAATTCGACAAGTGACGTCCAGAGAAGATAATGTGTATATAAACCTTACCCTACCTTTTCCAATAAGTATTATGTATCTAATGGTTTTAAGATCTTGAGTGCACATCAATTTGAAAACTATTTTATATAAAGTTCTAAGTTCAGAAGACCAAGTTGCCTTTTGGTTTGGTTACAAAAATTAAGAAAGGAATGTCACATTCCAAACATTTATTAAAATCCTTTTACCAAATGCCAGCCCAAACCTCATCATAGACAATCAATTGGCCATATCCTCTTTTCATTTAAAGAGTCATAATCTAATTTTGTCCCTTTCTAAATATTAAAAAGTATAACAAGTCCCATATCCCTATTCATGAGAAAGAGAAAGAGGAAAAAGGCAAGATGAAAATGGCCAAAAAGGAAATAAAATTACTAGTAAATGCCAAGAAGAAAAGGGTAAAATGTTTAATAAAAGACAGTCCCAGAGGTTTAATGTGATGTTAGAAAAAGGGCCAAAAATTGAATAGTAAAAGACACAGAGAGAAGAACAAATCTAAGGTACAAACTTAAAAGGGGTTTAACTTTATTCACATCCAGAAGATCAGAAATGCTTTTTTAAAAACTGGGAACTTTGATTTGTTATATTCTCTTACTTTTTTTAATTTTGCAGATTCAGAGACACATCCAAACAAAAGGCACTTTTCTTTAGTCCCTTTTTTGGGGGACAAATCCGACAATATGAAAAAGTTTTGGGCTACTTTTATCAATGTTTTCTCATAGTTCAAACTCTGATGAAAAGGGGTGATTGTTCCAATACACTGCCACGTGAAATCTTTTACACATTGGCTAATTAAGCCTAAATATAAAAATTTATTAAATATATATAAATTATTAATTTAAAATTCAATAATTTAAAAGAACTACAATTTTGAATTCATAAACTTTAAATTATAGTTTGACCTTAATGTCTAATTATTAATTTTTGTTGACTAATTTTGCTCTTGCATGTCGTCCAAATATTAATTGAGGGACCTATGTGCTTGAATTTTGAAGATTTGTCTGACCGTACAAAATAAACTTCTACTTCCTTCGTTTTGATTTATATAAATATATTTCTTTTTTAATCCGTGCCAAAAAGAATGACTATTTTTTTTATTTGAAAATAATTTACCTTTATCCAATGATTTATAGCCACACAAAATATATGTGCCTCATTTTATACCACAAGTTCAAAAGTCTTCACTTTTTTCATAAATTCCGTGCCCGGTCAAATAGGTTCACATAAATTGAAACGGAGGGAATATTTTTTTTTTCTTTTATTAATTTTTCTTTTGGGAAAATTCTAACAGTGTGTAGTCTTGTGAATGTTCATGGATTTGACAATTCCTCGAGCAGGTCGCTCCAACCAGTCAACTATTGCATTTTCTTTCCTTTTGAAAAGAAGAAAGACAAGCTTTTGAAAAGGAGTTTAATATTTTTAGATTATATCCTATCACCTAAAAGATTATTATATATAATTATTTAGAAAAAGTAAAATTAGAAATATGAATGATAAAATAAATTATTTTTTATAAAATATTAAAATACACTGATAATATAATTTTTTTTATGTATCTGTATGTGTAAGTTAAATTATTTTCTAACCGGTTATAGTAGGGTGGATTAATTATCGTATTTTACTCTTTAAATATCTGTATTTTCGTATTTTACTATTGTGTAAGTTAAATTATTTTCAACTGGAAGTAAAGAGTATTTATTGTCGTATTTTACTCTTTCCCTTCAGAATTCTGAATTTGGCTTCGACAAGAACCCTAAAATGTTGTGGCATATATATGTCTCGATTTTTATATCCTCCGAAGAAAGAATAAAGGAGATGACAAACGAGAATTATTTAAGTAGCAAAAGCATGTATATAGAATGCAATCCACAGAAAACTCTAGTTGAATATAGATGAAAAATTGCTAAATGTATGTATATAAATTAATCTCAATATTAAACGAGATTTGGTAGAGTCACCGACCTGGTTTTCGTGGTTTAGGTAAATGGAATATTAGCAACCTTTTTAGCTTAAATTCAATTATGATTGATAAAAAATTCCAATGGGCCAATGGCTTCATCAAATGGCTCGACGAATGTAAGTAAAAAATGTATAAAAATCAAAGTGAATTAAATTATATTGGAATGTCGGAATGAACAACTTCCGAGTTTACAGTGTCTTTCTGTGAAAAATCGAGAAATTATCCCTCAACAAACCAGTTTTTTATTTTATTTTTAAAATACATAAATTTGGTTCACTAGAAAAAAAAAAATTATAAACATTCCTTTTTAAATTTCTTTAGTTCATGTATGGGCATCAAAGTCGAGTCGTTAGCGTTGCCAAGAATAAGTTCTCAATTATGCAAAATTGAGCCAAGTCGCAATTGTCCTAATACTGTATATTTTCTAATATGTAAGCTTAAAATGAAAAAAACTTACCATTTGCTAATTAAGAATTAATATTAAGCTTAAAGTTTTTTAGGTTCGAATGATTTATTTGGGTTTCTCTTGGAAACATATACTGAATCCAAGTACACTGGTAAACCACACCATATAGCTACTTGATTCTTTAAATTGAAGTAAAAAACGAACAATTGGTATTAATATTTCAATTAGGGTTCACAAGTTCACTTAATAAGCATCAAAGCTAGCAATTTGATAAATTACATGCATAGTTTTAGGGTCGTACGAACTAAGTGAGCAGTCTTCTGTTTACAACGTATATCTCAATAAAAGTAATTTGATAAATTACATGCATAGTTTTTAAAATTTTAATTTAGAACGTTAAACAACAAAATTCTTTGTTAACACAGTAGCGAGATTCCCGGTCAATTTAACCTACCAAAATACGTCCTCATGTTTTTGCAAATCTCTGTCTTTAAATATAAGTACTTTTTTAATCCAAGTGTACTTTTTATCTTAAGCTCATTAATAATTGAAGTTTTCAGTAATTAGGCAGCATCATCTTTCATTCTCAAGTGATAATTAATATGCATAGCACCGACATTCAATTCTTCATATATTAATATGCATTTTGCGGTCAGACCTAACAATTCCATAATGTTTTAACAAAGTTCAAAAACTCAATCATGAGTAGGAAATATAAGTACTCGATCTCATATTTCTCTCTCTAAGTACTCGATCTCATATATATATATATATATATAGTAAAAGTTTACATTGCGAGTATATATAAATCAAATCCTTTATTTAATTCTTAAATGACTGATAATGTAAAAATTATCATAAGTGATCGGGGTGAAGTACACAAATAACCCTCAAAGTGGATGGTTTGAATATTTGTCCCCGCCTATCCAATGATAGAACTTCAAGTTTAACAAGTGTTACCCCTTGCTTGGTCCATAATAAAAGTTCAAGTTTAACAAGAGTTGTCCCTTGCTTGTTCCATGGACGATACTTTTGACTTTTTCCTTTGAAATTCTGCACATAAAACAAGAGCGGATCAAAAGTTGTAGATCACCCAAAAAAGTGTTATATTTCTGTAATTTTTGGTGTATATTACTCCATATATTCCAGTTCATGTTATACTATTTTGTTATTAGTCTATTTCAAATTCAATAAATATTGATTTGATCGTATTATTGAGAAATATTTTAATATTTTAAATTTTTTATTTTTATTCTTAATGATAAGCTTGTATGGTAACATAAATATTATGTCAAATATAAGATTATAAGTTTCAAAAGTCTTATGGCCGAACAAACATTATGACTTGTTTAACTATAACTTTTAAGAAACCTCTTTTTTTCTTAAATTGTGTATCGAGTCAAATTATATCACATAAATTAAAACCGAACGAGTAGCTCTTTTTTAGATTTTTACAGATGTTCGATAATCACATTGACGCTCGACTTTTAATTCACACAGCATAAGACCCTTTAAAGGAGAAAGTATTCTCTATCAGTATTTTCTCATTGCGAAAACTCAAAGGCAAGAACTCTAGTTAGGGGTAGTAAAGTTCTATCCATCTCATCTAGTGGTGGTAGTAGTTAAACTTTCAATTTTTTCTTCAAAAGACATTTTTAAATTCCAACAACAACCTCATACAAGAACATACCCACTGCTAGTTTTGCTGTATTCTTTCGTAAATGGGCCCTACTACTCTTTATATGACTACTACCCCAGTCCCCTCGCCCCCTCCCCCCCACACCATTTTCTTTCTTTGTTTCTGTGTCTCTATTTCTTTATGTATACAAAACACTAAGCCGTCAACTCA
The DNA here is from genome assembly GCF_000390325.3 of Nicotiana tomentosiformis. Taxonomy (NCBI): domain Eukaryota; kingdom Viridiplantae; phylum Streptophyta; class Magnoliopsida; order Solanales; family Solanaceae; genus Nicotiana; species Nicotiana tomentosiformis. The sequence goes on along the minus strand of NC_090821.1, from coordinate 73,933,652 downwards.
TACTTGAGTAGTTGAAAATAACACACTTAAACACAACACACCTCTTATTTTCTACATAAAAAAGAGAGAATATTGAGAGATAAAGAGACACCATTCTGCTCAAAAGGCTCAAAATTCTGAAAAACAAAGAAACTTTGTACATTTGGTTTCTTCTTTATGTGGGTGTTTTTGCCTTACTGGCCATGTCATTTTCCGGCAGAAATAGTAGAACCAAAAACACCATGTATTATGCTTCTTCTCTTGTGTTTATGCTTATAATTATCTCGAATTTGGTTCATAGCGGACAATTTTTTGTTGGGGCAATACGGATATTTCCTGAAAATACAGTGGCAGAAGTAGAACAAAATTCCAACAACAAGAAGAATCAAACGGAGCTGTTTCAAAAGTATTTCGCTGATCTCAACAACAGTACGAGAAATGGAAATGGGACTTTATTACAAGACAGCAAAAGAAGAGTACCAAGTTGTCCAGATCCTCTTCATAACAAGTAGAGATCAATTTTCTCTCTGAATTTTTAGGTTCTTGAATTTTTTGTCTTTTTTCTTGTTATTATCCAAAATACCCACGTTTTTCTCAAACCTATAGTGATGATAGTAGTTCTTTTTTGTGGTGAATTAATTGGGTAAAACCGTGGGTATTTTGGTACTTTGAAAGTGCCTAGCTAGCTATTGTCTTTTGCCTTAAAAAGATCAAGAGAATCATTCTGTATATATAAAGCTGAGATTTTGATGAAATTTATAGTTCATTTTATAGTGAGATTTTATTTTTATTGCTTACATCATACTGCAATGCCATCTTAATTTTTTACCTGCTCCATTCTGTTTTAGAAACAAATTTACTCAAACTTTCTTTAATTATTTCTAAACTCAATAATTCAAGCCAATAATGAAACTAGTAATAATAGAAGAATAGAAAACAAATGGCATCTAACCCATTGTCCTTTCCCTTCTTGACAAAGATAGGATGAAGAAAGCTTGTGGGTAGGGTGGGGGGAGGGGAAAAAATAAAGAAAAACATTCAATATTTATACAATCAGGTAACTTAATCGTCAGTTATAAATAAATATCTTGATAATTATTAATTAGTAATGTGATAAAAATGATAACTAACCTGCTATTATAAATTATAATTAATTTATTGTAAAAAATCTGGAGTTAAGTTATATACACTGCAAGATTTTTTACACCATTATGTCGCATTTACCTATTATAGCCGATAAAACTTATTTTATTTTCAAGATTATCAGATCTCATATTTTAAGGATTGTTATTCAGCAGAATATCCTTTGTATGACGTGATAGTTAACTTTTTTTTTTTTGATAATGTAAATTTTCTTTTATATTAACGATATATATAATTTAAATTCAAAAATCTTTACTTGTTGATGTATATAAGTTAAATTTGTGTTAAAAAGTTTAAAACGTTGAAATTAAATATGAATATAGGACAAAAGTAATATCTACTTGTAGCTATCAGTGTCTTCGAAGATTGAAATCTTATAGAAATCAAGAAACAATAATTTACACCTTTTGTGATTGTTCAGAGATCAGTTTGCAATTTTTGGCATTTCTTAAAATTGTTAGCTGTTGTTCACAAATAGCAAAAATTGCATCCTTTTGATGTAGCAATACGTACCCACAGTTTTACCAGAAGAGGTAAATCTAGATTTTGTTTACTGCTGCTTTTCTATTCTTCCAAAGATCTTTTAGCCAAATTACAGAGTGTCCTATGTAAAATAAAGAGTAAAGTCCGGTGCACAAAGTATTCTTTATTCACACACGATCCGGGAAAGGGTCATATCTTCAAGGAATACTGTTATGTTGATAGCTTACTCTAATACAAACATTATTCGTTGTTTCTAATGCTTGAACCTACAATCTATAGATTATACAAAAACAACTTTACCGTTACTCGAACTCGTGACTCATAGGTCACCTATGTGAAAGTCCTATGTGATTGAAAATATTTCATAGTTTATTGAGTCACCACAATATCTATTTTGATTGATGGGTTATTTTACTTATGTTTGGTTGACTCTTAGAAGGTTGATTTTACACTATATATCAGATCCTAATGCCTTATCATATTGACGGTAAAACAAGATATGCAAATCTATTGTGATTGAGATGGGCTTTCTTATGTTTTCTTTGAAGTTATTTCTTGGCTGGTAACTATGTTGTAAGTTGTAACTTCAAAATAGACCTTTTGCGTAGTGAAGTATCAAAGGGCTTGATATTGCTTGAAATTGGATGTGGGGGTCCGTTTATTTTTGATTTCTTTGATAATCGGGAAATCCCCAAAGGCATGTCGCTCATGGTTCAAAACTCGGTGAATAATAAGTTTGTATCTTTACCAAAGTCTCCTCCCGTATTTTTGGTTCTTTTTCATTTTAGCAATTTAAAATTGTGTTTTTATTTTTGAAAGAAATTTCTCTCCACCTCTCACCTATTGCTATATTTGTTTCTCAAGGTTTAATTCATACTAACTAGCTGTATTTTTTTATTAGTAAATAAGCGTATATATTTATAATGCTATCTTAGAGTTGACTGTCGGGGAGATCTAAAATCTAGAACATCTAAATTACATATAGTTCCAGCTATTATTTGCTGTATATGTTTTTTCTTTCTATTTTCATCTTCTTAAATAATTTGCTTTATTGAGGGATCTTAGTCAAAGACCAGTCTCACTATAGGGTTGACCAAATGCTTGATATAATATAGGGTCACTTTTTGACCACATCGAGCAAATTGGCACATCCAAGTCAATGAAAAGATGCTGTGCTAAAGCTACTATACTACCTAATCCTGTATTGGACATTGATTTATATAAATATTTATAGCTTGTTTATAGCTCATTTGAAATAATTTGTCAGAATATTGTAATATTTCATAAAAGAATTCTCACTTTTTTTATATATAGTAGTCATAGTATATAGCCGGGGCTTCTACATTATAGAGAGTATATTGTTATTCTACTAATTAGTTCACATTCGATGTCACTAAATAGTAATGAGTGAACTAATACTTCTAACCTCTTCAGTTAAAATTCTAATATTACCAATGCGCATGAGGTGCTGGTAGTAACTCGATGATTTAGGTCTATCTTAGAATGTAATCCTTCTATTTCAACTTATGTGAACCTATTTCCTTTTTAATCTGTGCAAAAAAGAATGATCTCTTTCCTTATTTGAAAATAATTTACCTTTATGCAATGATTTATAGCCATACAAAATATATGTGCCTCATTTTATATCACAAGTTCAAAAATCTTCTCTATTTTCTTAAACTTCGTGCCCACTCAAATGAGTTCACATAAATTGAAACGGAGGGAGTAACTATTAGGAAAAGATCATTTTGAAAAGTCCAAGAGTATAAAACTTCTCCAAGGAGTTCAACCAAATATGTTGTTTGTCTTACGAGTTGCATTTTGAGATTGAAATATGTTAGTTGTGCGAACAAAGTCTTACATTGGTAGCTGAAAAGATTGAGAATTTACATATAGGGTATATGGATATGTTAACAAACTGTGTGGGCTTGGTCCAAAGCGGACAGTATCACGCAATGTTAAAAAAATCTTCGTCTGGTTGAGCCCAACAACTGGTATCAGAGCCTAGTTCAACAGAACGATTATGCAATGACAGAGTGATGACGCGGTGCTCGTTTTACTTTCCCTTAAGAGCTCAGAGATGCTCAATAACAAGAAGAAGCTAGTTGTGTGATTCGGTTTCCATAATACTCTAACGATCTCGATGACACATAGTGAATGTCGAAAATTGACTAGTAAATTCGAAAATTAACCCGTGGATCGTGGTAGTGGGCCACATGGAACTTAGTTCAAGGGAAATATTGTTAATTGTACGAACAAAGTCCCATATTGGTAGCTAAAAAGTTTCAAATCCTACATTTATACAAAGTGTAGAGATTTCTTAATGGTATAAGACCTTTTGGGGAAAGTCGTGCCAGCGTGGCCCAAAACAAACAATATTAGATTATATTAAGAGTAACTTCGATCTGATTGAGCCATCAAAAACCAAATGAGCCAAAAAAAAAAAATCATTAAGAAGAGGATGAAAAGAGAAGGGACTGTGATGGAGAATCAGGCTTGATACTTTTTGTTTTTGGTTTCTCATCCGATGTTCGATATCTGAATTGGAGCCCGACTATATCCGGATTCGCATAGGATTGGGCCCTATTCGGAGAATAGCACTCCCTACCAAGGGTTTTTCCATACCCAGGGCTCGAACTCGAGACCTCTAGTTAAGGGAGGTCAGCAATAGTTCCATCCACCGTACCACATCTTTTTGGTGGTTAGGCTTGATACTTCATTCCTCTCTTTTAGCTCTTTGCCTTTTTTCTTATTTTAGTTCGAACTTTAGGGAATTGAAATGTGATGGTTAATGCTAGAAAACCAAGCAAAGGATCTTAAACAGTTATGCTGAGAAAATTGATCATCGGAAGTAGCATGTTAGTGATTCCATACAACAGTTAAAAATAGGTTGTCTTAATATAACACAATTTTTTTCATATGCTACGTATATAGGCTGTATACGGTGGAAACTAATTTCGACCTTCGTACGACTGATCGAGATGAGAATATAATAGACCGAAGAAAGTCGTCATAATATCGAGATGGGATCCGAAGAAGGCACAAACGAGCTTCGAGTTTCAGGGACAGGTCAAATACCGAGCTCGAAGACGTTATCGAGCTCGGGTCCAAATCGAACTATGATTAGAAGTGATGGAATTGGGCTTAAGGGCCAGAGGCCAACCAATACTGGGCTATTACTGGGCTCTGATTCAACATCGAGCTCGAACCCACATCGAGCTCTAAACCTGGAAACCGACAGATACCGACTCCGGTCAAGATCGAGGTCATAGACAAGAGCCGTTACAATCGCACTAAGGGAGAGAATCTCTGAGAGAATTAAGGAAAAACTGATTTATCATGGGTTCTCCACTATATATTTTTAACTATATCTAAAGTAGGATCCCTCTACTATAAGTGGGATGACTATATTTCTGTAAAGATCAAGTTTTGCATACATTGTAACTCAGATATTATACACTCCCATATTAAAGAATTATCCTTTTTAGCTTTATAGATTGACTTATCCTGCTTAACCCATAAATCATCCCCTTTTCAACTTTGTTTATTTTTCATCTTTTATAGTCAATATTCGATATTTCTATTCACTTTTACGATTTGTGTCAAGTTATACCGCATACCTTTAGAACTACGTACAAATTCAACTCTATCCGTCTTTTGAGTAAACAGTTTGGCGCCCACCGTGAGGCTAAGGATAATAGTAATTATTTGATACGAATCTGCAAAAAACATCATTTTACGCTTGTTTTCGGAAGTATCTTTGATTTCGGATTAGCGACGACGAGCTCTCAATTAAATGGCCTTACTTATCGACAACGAAGCTGGCCTTCAAGGTGAGAACAACAACTTGATGCCCCGGGCCAAAAGGCCACTTGTCGACACCGTTGGAGCTCGAGTCGAAGTACCATTAAACGTTAATTCGCATATGGCCATTGAGACAAACCAACATTCTAAACCCAAAAATAGCATTCATGGTGGTACTCGATCCGCAGCTCGAGACACCCATAACGTTGAGGAAAACGGAATCAGCTTACGTATGATTTTTGAAATGTTGCAAGCTCAACAAGTAGCGATAGCTTAGTTGCAGAGTCAAACCCAGATACAGAGCAGGCCGGAGCCCAGTCCACCCCGAGAAGTCACCCACAGAACGGAGCGTGCTATAGTAAGGTCAAATGAGCAAGAATCGGGGACTAATCCCAAAATTACTAAGATGTTCGAAGAACTTACCAAACGAATAGAGTCAGGAGAAAGGAGGATCGAAGCAAACGATAAAAAAATAGAAATATATAACTCCAGGGTTGATCAGATCCTGGGGGCGCCACCAATGTTGGAAGGGTTGGATTCCAAAATATTCGTGCAAAAGCCCTTTTCACCAAGTGCAGCTCCAAAACCGATCCCCTGAAAATTCTGCCCGAGATTCCTAAATATAATGGAACGACCAACCCCAACGAATACGTCACCTCTTACACATGTGCCATCAAGGGTAACGATTTAGAAGACGATGAAATCAAATCTGTGCTATTGAAAAAAATCGGAGAGACCCTATCGAAAGGAGCAATGATTTGGTATCACAACCTACCACCAAACTCCATCGACTTTATCGCCATGTTAGCTGACTCTTTCGTGAAGGCACACGCAGGATCTATAAAGGTCGCAACGAGGAAATCAAACATTTTCAAGGTAAGACAAAGGGATAATGAAATGGTGAGAGAATTCGTGTCCCGATTTCAAATGGAACGCATGGAATTGCCACCGGTCATAGATGATTGGGTCGTTCAAGATTTCACCCAAGGATTGAACGAGGGGAGTTCGGTAGCATCACGTCTGCTGAAATAAAACTTGATCGAATACCCAGCTATAACTTGAGCAAATGTGCACAACCGATCTCAATCGAAGATCCGGGTCAAGGACGACCAATTAGGAGCCCCTTCCGGTTCGATACATCCAAACAGGTCAATAGTTAAAAACCAGAGGAACATCGCTAGGTATTCAAGGTCGAACAGAGACCGATATCAACCATATACCGCAGATCGAATGAACAATGGTTCAGAACGCAATTTCGCCCGGAACAATCGAAGAAGTGATCAAGGACATAATTCTCAGGGACTTATGAGCAAATGTGGTTTTGCAAGTATGTCGATCCCACAGAAGCACCTCGGTTATCCGAATATAACTTTAGCATCGATGCATCGGACATTGTGTCGGCAATCGGAAGGATCAAAGATACTAGGTAGCCCAGACCGTTACAAATCGATCCTTCCCAAAGAAACCCGAATTTGATGTGCAAGTATCATGGCACGCATGGTCACAAGACCGAAGATTATAGGAAATTAAGGGAAGAGGTAGCCCGTCTATTCAATGAGGGCCACCTTCGAGAGTTCCTCAGCGATTGAGCCAAGAATAATTCAGAGAAAGGGACGCCAACAGGAAAAATGAACAAGAGGAACCCCAACATGTCATTTATATGATCGTCGGTGGGGTCGACATTCCACAAGGACCCATATTCAAATGCACTAAGTTATCAATCACTAGGGAAAAATGAGCCCGAGATTATGTGCCTGAAGGCACGTTATCATTCAACAACGAAGAAGTAGAAGGCATTTCTCATCCCCATAATGACGCTCTAGTAATTTCTATCTTATTAAATAAAATTCAAGTTTAGCGTGTTTTAGTGGATCTAGGCAGCTCGGAGAATATCATCCGATCAAGGGTCATGGAGCAGCTCGGCATACAAAATAAAATCGTGTCCGCAGCTTAGGTCTTAAACGGCTTTAATATGGCCAGTGAAACAAATAAATGGGAGATTACTTTATCGGTAAACGTGGCTGGAACCATTCAAGCTACCAAGTTTCACGTAATCGAGGGTGACATGAGGTATAATGTCCTGCTGGGAAGGCCTTGGATCCATAATATGAGGGCAGTCCCTCCGACTCTTCACCAAGTGATGAAATTCCTAACGTCGGACGGTGTAAAAACAGTATACGGGGAGCAACATGTTGCAAAGAAAATGTTTGCGGTCAAAGAGGTAACACCGATATCAACACTACCAACCTCGGAAAGGTTGAACATCGAAGGTAAACATAAAGTCAAATAGCAATCACAGCCACCAGCTTCGACCGAATCGAGGAAGCAGGAGGTAGAAGAAGAAGAGGAGGATTTTTTAACCCCTCGAACTTTTATCGTTTCCGAAGATTTTGACGCCACCAAATCAACGGTCGAAGAGCTGGAGCAGGTTATATTGATCGAGTACCTGCCCGAGCGAAAGGTATACCTGGGAACGGGATTAACCCCCGAAATCAGGAAAAAGCTTATTCAATTTCTTATTGATAACATAGATTGTTTTGCTTGGTCCCATTTAGACATAACAGGGATCCCACCGGATATAATGATGCATCGGCTAAGTCTGGACCCTAGGTTCAAACCGGTGAAGCAAAAGAGAAGACCCAAGTTTGAGGTAAAGCACACTTTCATAAAGAACGAGATAACTAAACTTCATAAAATAGGGTCCATTCGGGAAGTGAAATATTCCGAATGGTTAGTCAATGTTGTTGTAGTCCCTAAAAAGGGAACAAACTTAGAATATGTGTAAATTATGAGGATCTAAACAAGGCATTCCCCAAAGATTCTTTTCTGCTGCCTAACATTGATCGCATGATCGATGCCACAGCCGGCCACAAGATCTTTACTTTTTTCGATGCCTATTCCGGGTATAATCAAATCCAAATGAACCCGGAGGACCAAGAAAACACTTCATTTATCACTAAGTATGAAACATATTGTTATAATATAGTGCCTTTCGAGCTAAAAAATGTAGGAACTACTTACCAACGCCTAGTAAATAAAATTTTCGAGGAACAAATAGGTTAATTAATGGAAGTTTATATTGATGACATGCTAGTTAAGTTCCTGCGCGCAGAGGACCATTTGGCTCATTTGCAGGAAACGTTCGATATTTTAAGGAAATACAACATGAAGGTCAACCCCGAGAAATGTGCTTTCGGGGTCGGTTCAGACAAAGTTTCTTGGCTTCATGGTATCAAATCGGGGGATCGAGATCAACCCTGATAAAATCAAGGCCATCAAAGACATCACCATCATAGACAGTGTAAAAGCCGTGCAGAGGCTTACCGGAAGGATAGCTACCTTAGGTCGATTCATTTCGAAGTCATCGGATCAAAGCCACCGATATTTCTCTCTACTAAAAAAAAGAACGATTTCGCCCGGACCCCGGAATGCCAACAAGCATTAGAGGAATTGAAGCGATACCTATCGAGCCCACCGCTGCTTCACACTCCGAAGGCAGGCGAGAAACTTTACTTGTGCGTGGCGGTATCGGAAATAGGGATAAGTGGTTTCCTAGTTCGAGAAGAGCAAAGTATGCAATATCCCATTTATTATATAAGTCGAACCTTAGGGGAAGCAGAAACTAGATATCCACACTTAGAGAAATTGGCATTTGCACTGATAAACGCCTCTAGAAAGTTAAGACCATACTTTCAATGTCACCCCATATGCATATTAACCACTTACCCACTTTGTAATATTTTGCACAAGCCCGAACTATCAGGCCGATTGGCTAAATGGGTCGTCGAACTCAATGGGTACGATATTGAATATCAACCCCAGACGGCCATCAAGTCTCAAATTTTAGCGCACTCCGTGGCCAATTTCACGCCAACCCTCGTACCTGATGTTGAAAAGGAACTCTTGTTGAAATCAGGTGAATCATCGGGGATATGGACCCTTTTCACAGACGGGGCTTCGAAAGTGAAGGGGTCCGGGCTAGGCATCGTTTTAAAACCGCCGACGGGTAGCACTATTAAAAAATCTATCAAAACTACTAGGTTGACTAATGACTAGGCCGAGTATGAGGCCATGATTGCAAGTCTCGAGCTAGCCAAAAGCTTGGGAGCAGAAGTCATTGAAGCCAAGTGTGACTCTTTACTGGTGGTAAATCAAGTAAATAAAACCTTCGAAGTTCGAGAGGATAAAATGCAAAGGTATTTGGACAAACAACAGGTAACTTTGCACCGTTTCAAAGAATGGACTTTACGGCATGTACCTCGAGAGCAAAACAGTGAGGCTGATACACTTGCAAATTGGGGGTCATCGGTCGAGGAAGATAAGATCAGCTCGGGGACTGTCGTTCAACTCTCGAGATCCGTGATCGAGAAAGGTCATGCCGAGATAAACTCTACAAGCTTAACCTGGGATTGGAGGAATAAGTATATTGAATACTTGGAGAAAGGAAAGCTCCCATCGGACCCTAAAAATTCGAGGGCCCTACGAACCAAAGCTGCTCGATACACATTGGCTGCAGATGGAACATTATACCGAAGGATATTTGATGGACCATTGGCAGTATGCTTTTGACCAGGAGACGCCGACTACATCCTACGTGAGATTCACGAGGGCACTTGTGGAAATCATTCCGGTGCCGATTCATTAGTCCAAAAAATAATCCGAGCAGGATATTATTGGATCCATATGGACAAAGATGCAAAAGAGTTTGTTCGAAAATATGATAAATGTCAAAGGTTTGCACCGATGATCCATCAGCCCGGAGAGCAACTTCACTCAATCCTATCCCCAGGGCCATTCATGAAATGGGGAATGAAAATCGTCGGCCCTCTATCGTCGGCCCCAGGTAAAACAAAGTTCAATTTTTATAATTGACTATTTCTCTAAATGGGTTGAAGCACAGGCATTCGAGAAAGTAAGAGAGAAAGGGGTTATAGACTTCATCTGGGATCTTATCGTATGTCGATTTGGGATACTCGCCGAAATAGTATGTGACAATGGAAAATAATTTATCTGCAGCAAAGTGAATAAATTCCTCGAAGACCACAAAATAAAAAAGGATATTATCAAAACCGTATTACCCTAGTGGGAACAGACAGGCCGAATCGACGAACAAGACTATCATTCAAAACCTAAAGAAAAGGTTGAACGATGCTAAGGGAAAATGGAGAGAAATTCTGTCCGAAGTTCTTTGGGCATATCGAACAACATCAAAATCCAGTACGGGGGCAACCCCGTTCTCCTTAGTATATGGCTTTGAAGCCTTGATTCCAGTCGAAGTCGGGGAACCTAGTGCCAGGTTTTGATATACAACAGAAGAGTCAAATCACAAGGCTATGAATACTAGCCTCGAATTATTGGATGAAAAATGAGAAGCCACTCTCGTCCAATTGGCCGCCCAAAAGCAGCGGAACGAAAGATACTATAATCGAAGAACCAATCTTTGCCATTTTAAAATCGTGAACTTAGTTCTAAGAAAAGTCACCCTCGGCACCCGAAATCCAAATGAAGGAAAACTGGGTCCAAACTGGCATGGACCGTATCAGGTACTCGAAATCATCGGTAAAGGATCCTACCAGCTCGGTATTATAAACAGCAAACAACTACCAAGCAATTGGAACGTATCGCACCTAAAATGATACTACTGCTAAGGTACGGCCCTCCCATGTTAGTTTATATTTTGAAACTAACCCTTGCAAGAGTTTGATCAGGAACAAGGATGGATTATTCAACACGATGCCTTAAGTCCGTAAGCACGCATTGCACTCTTTTTCCCTTAGATCGATTTTATCCCAAATGGGTTTTTCGGCAAGGTTTTTAATGAGGTAACCATTGATCGTGCTAACTTAGAACAATTCAAAAGTATCTGAGGCCTCTTTACAATCAACCTTAAATACTGGGGGGCATACCCTCGAATATATCAAGTTCGTTCGAAGCAAGAAAGTTACTTCATGACAACAAGGTTTCGATAGGAAAATTTGTAAGAGCCAAATGGTCAAAACGAACCACGTTCATGTAGTTTTCTCGATTCATGGTACAGAATATAAACACATGTATAATGACATAAAGAGAATTTTTTACTGATATCTCATATTTTAGAATCCATACCCTATTTCGAGTTCGAGCAAGTACTCAGTCGACTACTAAGCCTACGGGCTACTCTTATTTTGAGTTCGAGCAATCACTCACTCAACCATAAAGACGGTCTACCTTACTTCGAGTTCGAGCAAATCACTCACTCGACTATAAAGCCCACGGGCTACCTTTCTTTGAGTTCGAGCAAATCACTCACTCGACTATAACGCCTACGGGCTACCCTATTTCGAGTTCGAATCACTCACTCGACCTCTAAGCCTACATGCTATATTACTTCGAGTTAGAGTAATTACTCATTCGACTACTAAGCCTACGGGCTACCTTATTCAAGTTTGAGCAAACACTTACTAGGTTATAAAGGCCACAAGGTCCAAATTCAATCAAATTGCCTAAAGCCTTATGAAACATTCGTAAGGCATGAATGAAACAAACTTTTCACAAGGAAGAGAATAAAACAGAGGCAAGTCGGGAAAAGAAAAGATCTTTTATATATATATACATGAGTGTTTACAACGTCCTAACATGACCCTACACAAAAAACCAAAATGAAGACTAAGGGGTAAGTTTCTTGGTTATCTCCGAGTGCGGTCTCTTCTCCATCGGGCTCCTCCCCGCTCTCGAACCCACTCTTGCTCACATCATCATCATCATCATCATCGGAAGCCGAGGCTTCAACATCGACTTCGTGCTCTTTAGACATTTTTATCTCTTCAGTGAGATATAAACCTCGAGCATGGATCTCCTTGAGCGTCTCCCTCCAAGATCGGCATTTAGCAAGAGTGTTAGCAGTCTCGGATGCCTCTCTTGCCTGTACCTGAGCAGCTTAGGCATCGGCCTGATAGACGGCCACGAATGCATCTGCGTTAGAGCTTGTTTCACTTCACAGAAAAGGCATGACACATCACTAGGGCCAGCAACATCCTCGACTCCATTAAACAAATCACAAAAAGGGTCCTACCCTTCATGAGACCGGTTTATCTCGAGGGATCCCAAAGCTTGAGCTTCCTGAATTGCCCCTTCGGAAAAAGCAGGGAAAGTCGGCTAGTCTCTGATTACTATTCCCCAAGCGACTCGCATGGGGCATTCTCCTCAGTTTGGAGGGCTTTAGGACCGGGCCCTTCTGATATACCCACCGTTTGTTAACTTCGGTGGGAAGTATCCTCGATATCTAACGATTCGGGGCTTCTGCCCGAACCTTTCTCTGATATCTCCTCAGTCCGAGGAGGAGCTTTATAAATCACCATCGATTCAGCTGCCTTTGGGGCATCAATAGTTTTCTTCACTCGGGCCACCAGCACGGACCCGTCGTTTTCTTCTTCTTCATCGTCTCCATCCCTTAGATGCAGAACTGATTCTATGGTCAAAGGGATGGTATTCTTCCTCGGCTTACGATCCATCCTCATCTTCAGTTTTGGATCTTTGGAAGCAGAGGCCTTTCTTCTCTTATTATCCTTCACCGATTTTAGAACAGAGGCTGAAGCCTCTTCCTTGACGGATGGGGCCCTCAAAACCGCATCTTTGCCCAGGCCTATATACAACAAAATTGATTAAGTATATGGAAAATATCTCGTTCGAACTATCAAAGATACGAGAAAAAGGCTTACCATGATTTTTGGCCTCCCACCGACCCTTTGACAAATCCCACCATGAGCTCTCAGCGTATGTAGAGGTCGAAGCCAGGTCCCGTTCCCAGTTCTTAAGGTCAGGAACTGTACCGGGCATCCAAGAAACCGCTGCACCACAAAAATGGATATTTGTGAGAAAAAAATGAAGGGGCAAAATTGTAGGAGATAACATTAGAGTTGCACTTACACTTCATGTTCCATTCTTCGGGAAATGGCATATTTTCGGTCGGAATCACGTCCGAAGTCTTCACTCGAACAAACCTGTCCATCTAGCCTTGATCATTGTCCTCGTCTATGCTCGAGAACAGAACCTTAGTAGCCCGACGCTGAAGTTTTATTAACCCGCCTCGAATGAAACGGGGGTTGTACAATCGAATGAGATGGTCGAGGGTGAAAGGCATCCCCTCGATTTTGTTCACAAAGAAACAGATCAAAATAATGATCCGCCAAGAAGAAGGATGGATTTGGCCTAGGTTTATTTGGTATTGATGGCAAAAATCAATAATAACAGGGGCGAGAGAACCTAACGTGAAAGGGTAAGTGTACACACTTAAAAACCCTTTCAAGTGAGTAGTAATATCTTCTTCAGGAGACAGGATTACCACTTCTTTGTTCTCCGAGTTACAATCTTTCCTTATTTGTTTGAGATGCCCCTCCGTTATCGAACACATATACCTCAATACTGGCTAGCATCGACCGGGATCCGACGAGCCTTTGTCGATCTTAAAATCAGAGGTAAGAACGCACGCCCCGGGAACACACTGCTCAGGTCGTGGCTTCACCGGTGTTTTATCGGCAACAAACTGTGAAGAAGAAGTTTTTTCTTTCTGAGGAACAGTTTTAGAGGTTTTCGCCATTTTTTGATTTAGAGATGGAAAATAGAAGGAGATGACAAAAATATGGTGTTTTTAAGAAAGGTTTTGCACTAAAAATCACAGAAGAAAGATATTTACAGAAAAATCACAGACTTACAGATAAACTCAGAAGATACGAGAAAGAACTGGGAAAATTTGGAGATTGAAGATGTAAAAGTGATAAATGGTAAATGGAGGGGCTATTTATAGATTGAGCAATGACGGTTCAATATCAGCGGTGGCCGACCACCACCGGACACGCATTAAATGCCTTGGTAAACTGAACCGACGGGATAACTATCACGTACGTCATGGTCGGGCTCAATGCAAACGTCAGTGTATATCCAATCGAGCCGTTGGGAAATCATATCATTTCTCGGGAAGTCACATCCTTCCCGAGAAACGAGGGGATAATCTGTATACGGTCAAAACTAATTTCGGCCTTTAAACGATTGATCGAGATTGAAACATAATGGACCGAAGAAAGTCTTCATAATATCGAGATGGGATCCGAAGAAGGCACAAACGAGCTTCGAGTTTCAGGGACAGGTCAAATACCGAGCTCGAAGTCGTTATCGAGCTCGGGTCCAAATCGAACTATGATTAGAAGTAATGGAATCGAGCTTAAGGGCTAGAGGCCAACCAATACCGGCCCAATACTGGGCTCCGAGTCAACCTCGAGCTCGAACCCACATCGATCTCTAAACCTGGAAACCGACAGATACAACCGCACTAAGGGCGAAAATCTCGGCAGAAATTAAGGAAAAACTGATTTAGCATGGGTTCCCCACTATGTATTTTTAATTATATCTAAAGTAGGATCCCTCCACTATAAGATGGATGACTATATTTATATAAAGATCAAGTTTTGCATACATTGCAACTCAGATATTATACACTCTCATATTGAAGAATTATCGTTTTTAGCTTCATAGATTGATTTATCCTGCTTAATTCATAAATCATCCTCTTTTCAACTTTACTTATTTTTTATCTTTTACAATCAATATTCGATATTTCTATTTACTCTTACGATTTGTGTCAAGTTATAACACATACACTTAGAACTACGTACAAATTCAACTCTATTCGTTTTTCGAATAAAAATAGGCGGAATCAAGATTTGATATTTCTGAGTTCGGAATTATAGTCTATTTAAGTTACTGAATTCTAAATTAATAATTAGTATATATTTAATAAATTTTTTAATAAAAATATAAGATTTGGACTAAAGTTACTTCTCCGCCCCGGACTACCGAGACAAAGAAGGAAAAAAACCCTGCACGCGGACAAAAGACATGAAAATTATCAGCAAGTGAGAACTTAATATAGATATAGGGCATTATGTAAAATCAATCATGTGTCAGCCGTATTTCCTCAGTAAATGTATCACAATTCTCTCTCTTAATTGTTAAGAGTCTTACATCAGTACTGTTTGAAGGGATGAGTAGGTAGTATGACTTGAGTAATCACATGTTCCTCTCATTTTTTTTGGGTTGAGTCATACCCAAAATCTATTTAAGCGTGTTATTAGAATAGGACCTGCCCCATATTAAACTGTTCATGCTCGTGATGGATTGTGAAGAGTCTCATGTCGGTACTTTAAGGATGGGGGAGGTCTCCTCAATACAAGGGTTGAGCCCGCCCATCAGTTATGGGTTCGATCGAATCCAGTACTTTGGTTCAAATTTTATATTTATCTATAAAAATTTATTAAATATATATAAATTATTAATTTAAAATTTAATAATTAAAAAAAAACTAAAATATCAAAATTATAAACTTTAAATTATGACTCTGTACTTGAGTCAATGCACTTATCCTTTATAAATGCTTTACTAATTCCACCAATTGCTTTAAAATTTTTGGTAAAATTGCTCCCATCTTTCAGAGTTTTCTGCCGTTTACATATTTTGGCGGCTTTCATACAAAATCAAAGAAAACTGAAAATTGATGGTTTAATGGCAGAGAAATCGATGAGTAGTAAATGCCACGTATTGTGCGGCTGAAGGAATTTGTTTGATAGTAATTTGGAATGGAATCAAATTGACTCTTTGATTCTGTCTTTATTATAAGACTCATCTTAAGTCCACTCATTACCTTTGTTTTGCTCTTCGATGCGTACGTCTTATTGTTATTTTATTATTATTGTTATTTACCCATTTACTGTATGCATGATTGTTTGGAATAGTTTAACTTATTATACAATGAGGGACCATGATCAAAATTTCAAAGGTTATGGATTAAGAATTTTAGTGTTTTTAAGTTATTACGTTGTAAATTAAGAATTTGTATATTTTAAATGAATTTGTTTGGACAAATTTAAAATTAAAATTATTGAGTACGGTCAAATCCGTAAACAACATGTTAGATTTGCCTCCGCGTATAACAAGTAGTTCGACAAAATCATTTTCCTATACTTTTTGATAGTCTTTTCCCTCATTCCAAGTATAGTGAATAAACTGAAAATGGATGTTTTGATTGATGGAAGTTAGCATATTCCAATTTTTCACTAACAAATATCTGAAAATGTTATGGAGGAGAGAACTTTTTCTGCTTAAAGCATATTTTTGGTGAAATAATGTACTCCGTATCATGATAAACCAAATTGAGTTAGGATTTGAAACTTATGTATTCGGAGTTCTAATTCATTTAAGTTATTGAGTTCTAAAATAATAATTTATACATATATCATGAGTTTCACTAGACAAATACAGAATCTGCACAAAAGTTACTGGGTTCGGCCGAACCCCTAAGCAAAGAGCTAGCTCCGCCCCTGAGGTAGTTAGCTAGCTTTATAATTTACTTTGAGCGTAAGATACGGATCCATCTATATTATTAGTTATGGATTCAATGTGAATCTAATAACTTGAGTTTAGACTCTATATATACATTAAGTAATTCACTAGATTCCATAAATATTTGACTATGAAGAGAGTTATTATTATATATTATTAACTTGAGATCAATGTAATAATTCATAAACTTCAAATCCTGAATTTGTCTTTAATAAATCACGTACAAAGTTTTTTCTAATAATTTTTAACAATTTCTTCATAAGATTGTGCCGAAAACAGTGTATTTTCATCATCTTGAATAGATGAAGACTGGAGATCTAGCCAGCAAAAAGAGAGCTAGCATTTAATTTTGTTCAAGAATTTTGCATGAAAAGTTAATTAAGATTAATTTATTGGATAAGATGATCTGAAATTTAGCAGTGTATTTGCATTGCATGGATAAAAGAAAGTAAACTTGATATACATTCATTCTTTTGATGCATGATTCTTATTATATTTTAAGCATTTGAAATCGAGGAAAGAGCCAGTAAAATACTGCAGCTTTAGAGTTTAGACAGCCTAAACACAAACTTTTGTTTAACTTTTTAATGTAGATTTTCACTGCATAACTGAGATACTGTCTCTATGCCTCTTTGCAGACCAGTTGACTCTATTTATTCACCCCGCCTCCCCCCAAAGAAACCCCCCTTATCAGGTAACTTATACGAGTCGAATAGTAATCCCAGGATAAAATAATAAAATTGTCAATCTCATAATTAATAGTACAACATACCAAACAGTTAAGAAATGATATCATGGTAACTAATCTCAACATAAATAATCACAATATCACTAATACCAACATTACTAATCCCAGTATAACTTGTCTTTGAACCAAACAACCCCTTAGTTTATAAGACTTCGATAGTTTTTAACAGTCCAAATCCATTTAACTATATACAAATATATTCATATCTTAAACTTGATCGACATGATTTTTTTTCTGTCAAACTAATTTGTTAACCACTACATTTCAGGGCCATAATTGCACCACACACATCAAATAATATTTAATTTCATGTTTAGTCAAATACTGTCATACAAAATGACACTAAATGAAATATATGCTTATCTTTTAAGTACGTGAATTATACTTGTCGCTTAGAAAATTGTTTGGATTGTGAAATATCAATTGATATTTATATCCAATGAATTTGTGGTGACATGTATATTTTCTAGGTATAGGTAAAAGTTTCACAAAAAAGAGGCTTTGAGAGTTTTACATATAAACAACGGGTGAGATCAATCATCCATTTTGTTGAAAAATTACATGTAAATCCCTACATAAAATTAGTCCAAATTTGCAAAAGATTAACATAATTATTAAATTGAATGTTATCGAATTTTTACGAAACGGGTGCTCAGGTTTAGCCCATAGTTCTATGGCCCAGTTGTAGTTTTGGTCCTCCACCTGAGTATGGCTTATGGACCAAATTTATTTGGGATTGTTACACAGATAGCCGGTCAGATTCAATGTTTACCTTTTCTAACCGGTATACATAGATTATATATTAATTATATACAGTTATACATATGTTATACACGAATTATACATATAGTATATATATCTGTAGGCTATTTTTAGTTTAAGAGATCAGGTTGGCGGCTCTTTGGGTTAATTCTTCAATCTATCTATTTTCCCTTTCCATTTTTCTTCCATTCCCCTAAATCTTCATTATTCTCGTTTGAAAGTCGATGATGGACTCAAAAACTAGATTTTAAAGTTGGGAAAACTACACAGTGCCCCCCTTCCAAAAATAATAGCAGCAAAATATATATAATTTTATATATCAATGTGTATAATATATATATATATATATATATATATATATATACACACACATATTTTTTGTATATTTGGCTAATAAATGTAATTTTTTTGACTGGCCAGACAAATATGTAACTTTCCCTTTAAAGTTTCTTCCTGGACCCGTAAGAGTGAGGCCACAAATTAATTAAGAATAATTAACTTAAATAATCGCTCACCCAACTGCTTAAACTAT
Source organism: Nicotiana tomentosiformis (assembly GCF_000390325.3). Lineage (NCBI taxonomy): Eukaryota > Viridiplantae > Streptophyta > Magnoliopsida > Solanales > Solanaceae > Nicotiana > Nicotiana tomentosiformis. Next base: position 73,914,831 of record NC_090821.1, on the reverse strand, counting down.
AATATATGTATAATAAGTGTATACCGGCTAGATTAAAGTAAACAGTAAATCTATTCTATTCTGTTATTTGTATAATGATCCTACCAATTAATCTTGGAAGTGGGCCGTAGCTTGAGGCCCATAGTTGTCATAATTCTGCAACTAGAATATAGGTCAAAATAGCACGGGCTAGCGAGTTTTCGGACTGATCATTCAAAAATAGCCGACGTTTGCCAAGTCATTGAAAATAGTCACTTTTTCGCTGCTACAGAGACCGGCATAGTATAATATACTGGAGTTCGGTGCACCTGTGTATGAACTTACAGCATATTATGCTGGACCGATATACTTTGCTAGCTCCAGTATAATATACTGGAATTCCAGTATATTATGCTAGAGTATTTTTTGAATTTTGAACAGTATTTTCGTTCAGATTTATCTTTACATAAAAAGTGGCTAAATTTCGATGATTTTTGAAACTATGACTATTTTTGAATGATCACTTGTAAATCTGGCTATTTTTGAATTTCTCCCGGAATAATAGTCTCATTAGACGATAGCTTCTATTGTTACGTTGATGAGTTTAGGGGAAATTACACATTTGGCCACTCGTCCAAATATACTTACATATATACTATCACGCCACAAGCTTGTCTCGAGACTATTCCCAGCTTTGAATATATGTTATGACATTATGTAATATACACTAACCGAGAAATAATATTTGTGAGCCTAAATGAGTTTGGTGCACACTTCTAGCGAATTTTCATTGGAAATTCGTATATTTTTAGTAGTCGCATTCTACAGGCTTGTTTTTTTATTGCTGTTGTGATTATCCTTATCTTGTACCGAGGACCAATCGGAAACATCTTCTTTATCCTTACAAGGTAATGTTAAGATTTGCGTACACGTTACCTTTTCCAAACCCGATTTGTGATATTACACTAGGTTTATTGTTGTTGTTGCCTTCTACAAGCTTGACCAGTACTAGATCTGGTTTTTCACGAGCTTTGCTCTCAAACAGTTGATAGCTTTGTTCAACAACAATAAAAAATTTAGTATAATATCACATGTGAGGTATGGAGAGGATAGTGTATTCGCAAAACCTTATTCTACCTTCAAGAAGGTAGAAATGCTGTTTTTCGGTAAACTTTCGGCTTAGAAAAGGTAAAAGGAGGAGTTGATAGCTTAGTTCAATCGAGGTTTAAGAGACTCTTATCTCATAACTCGTGCCAATAATAATAAATCATACATTTGTGCGAAGGAAATTTCGTGGTAGTTAGATGCTCTTTCGTGGGAATAGTTATCTCCATTTGCTAGTTATCGAAAATTGTCAACCAAGAAAGAGAACAAAGTAAATTCTTTAACCCCTTTTAATTCTTTTTTCCTTTTCTTGCAAAGTTTCTCAATCTACTCAGAAGAAACAATGGAACTTTTCCAATTATACGTTAGAATGTAATAACAGCTTCAACTATCACTTTCTAATGTGTATGGTAATGCCCTTTTATATAATAAAAAGTCAAGTCTTATTTCCACTTCTTTTCCACACGAATCGAGCATTAAATAGCCATAGAGTATATATATAAACATCACACAGTAGTCATATTTGTCACTTGATCTTCAGAAGTACATCAATCACACGAGTGATTAAATTGACATTATTATGCAAATGGATTGTTTCTTTAGTTTATGATAGTGTCCATTCACACTACAAGTATGGCAAACAAGAGAAAGGAGCTTTTTTCACCTGCATTAGAAGCGAACGTTATTAAATTATTGAGTTCTAAATTAAGAATTTATATATATTAAATGGATTTTTTAAAATAAATACAAAGTTTGGACCATAATTACTGGGCTCGACTCTAAACTCTAAACATATGGCATATATATATATATATATAAACACTGAAGTATGAAAAGCAATAGATTTGATGTGGTATCTTAGATCATCAAGATTAGCATAGATAATTCAGAAATTAATGAAGCTATTTCCACTAGCGACCATACGGAAAGCAACCCAACTTCTTCCAATCTATAATTTAGTTTGATAATAAAGAACTTATGCACTTAATGGAGTTTTTTTTTCTGAAGTTAAGTAGAAGAAAGAGAGAGCCTACTTGAAAGAGGTGTGTAGTCTTAGCCTTAAAATAAACTAAACATAATCAAAAATATCTAGAATTTTATGAAATATATATTGAATAAATAAAATTATTCTACATCAACCAGTTTAATTTCGTGGCGAATTTAACACACACCGGGTAGAGTAGGTATATATTTTGAATTCGAGTCTATCCATCATTAACAATAACTATACTTCAATCCCAAACAAATTGAAATTAGATATATGAATTTTTATTAATTTATTTCTCCATTCATCATAAAAGAATTTCACAATTAAGTATTACCAATTTTAAAAAAAGACAGCTCGGTACACAGAGCATTTCCATTCACGCAAAGACTGGGAAGAGTTGCACCTCAAGGGTGCAATCAGGTAAACAACCTAACATAATACAAATATTAGTAGTTGCTTTCACAACTCGAAATCATGACATATATATAGATCGGACGAAAATAACTTTATTGTTATTTCAAGAATGTGAATTTTATGATTCTTATCTAAATTTAAATCAGCAAAAGAAGCTAGTATAATGGAACTAAGCATGAATTTATTGATGATTTAGCAAAACAATGGCAGTATATTTATTTTAGGAAAAAAGAAGGAATGACATTCTACTAACAAAAGAAATAAATGAAAGAAAGACAAGTCCAAACAAATGGCAATTAGGATAAGCATTGGCCATTTATGGCATAAAAAACAAAAACATGACTCAACTTAACAACACTTGGGGCGCCCACAGGCAATTTTTAGGGGGCAAAACCGGGTTATTTATAAGCGGTTTTTTAATAAGAGAAGATATGTAAAAGTAAGCCGGTTTTGTGGAAACAAAAGTTCCTGAAAACCGGGAGATGGAAGGGGTGGGGCCAACACCGTGAGGGATGTGGTGATGTTTTACGTGAATATGTGGCGAACCGCACGGTGTTCCTTTCTTCTTCACGTGCTTTTCACGCGCTGATTATTTTTTGGAAATGGAATCTTTTTCCTACATACCGACACCTCACTACCCCATTAACCCTTTCCTTCAGTTTTTTCTTCTTCTTAAATTTGTTAAAAGTCAAATAATTATTTAAAAATATATGATAAATTAAAATTTATACGAATCAGTCTTAATTTTTTTCTTAATTCCATGTTCAACTCAACACTTTCGTATGAAATGACACTACTAGAAAACCGACAAAACCCGTCCATCACATACCGACCGAAATCGGTCGAAAAATATATCGATCGATTGCGATCGGAAAGGAGGTAAATTGGTCGTAAAAATCAATGAAAATATTTCTCACAAAGATACCGACCACCGTCGGTCGGAAATAGTGGTCCCACAACAAAAAATAAATATTTCGACCGACGTCGGATAGAAATTGGTCAATCTTTGACCAAGACCTGACCATATTTGCATATTATCTACCAATATTAATATAAGTATACATATGTTATTGTTGCTAAAATTTAAGTATTAACATAGTACTACATCTTATAGAACTATACACTTTATTTTTAAATGTGTTATAGTAAGTTTTAATCGAATATAATTTAATTTCCAATTGATCCACTAATGAAGTATCCGAACAAAGTACTAATAAGGTGATCAAGAATAAAATATTCAAGACTATGTCGATTTAACACATCTTGGAGCATCTAGTCACTCATTATACCGGAGCATGCAGTCACTTAACTTCAAGATTTGTTTTCTTATTTATTCACCGATCAAGCATTCGAGCGATGTAAGGAACAATTGAGAATAAATCATCAACCCTTGTCATATATATATGTAAGTGTAAATAATCATATATGAAATAAAATCATACACTCTACATATACATACATATTTAATTATATATTATATAGTACCTATAATTAATGTTGGAGCGATCGAGTCTAAGTATCGGCTATAGCACAATTAAAAACAAAATGTATAGTGTTATAAGATGTAGTGCTATATTAAAATTTAAGTTGTAGCAACAACAACATATAGTCGGTCAAATCTCACGATTGATATATATATATATATATATATATATATATATATATATATATGTGTGTGTGTGTGTGTGTGTGTGTGTGTGTGTGTGTGCGCGCGCGCGCGTGTGTGTGTGTGAATATATACATACAAAAATTAACTATATATTATATAGTATCTGTAATTAAATAATTTTTTATATATATAAAATTAAAATATCGACCGACTTCGGTCGGAATGGTCGTGGTCAAATGGGTCAAAGACCACTTAAACGTACCTACCAAAATTTCCGACCGATTTCGGTCAAAAATTTTAAAATAAGGCTAGCCCAGACGGGTTTTCCCCCATTTCCCTCTTTTCTCTATCTCTCTTCCACCTCTCTTCCTCCTCTCTTCTTCTCTACCCCCACTATCGCGATTCCCCAAAATTTCCACCCAAAATCAACTCCTATCTCCCTCCTCACCCAAAATCAAAGCACTTTGAAGTCTCCCTCCCCTCCTCTGCCACTGTTCCACCGGCCCCACTGCATCCTCCGCCACCCAAAATCAAACCTCATATCCTAGCATTTCAAGGTTAGTTATCTACATTTTTGAATTTAAGTAATTTTAATTATTTTAATTGTATAACTTAGGATTTCGTTAATATTTAATTAAAGTTAGTTGTATAATTGTAAGTTTCCTTGTCATTGAACCTTTGAAATGTTTCATGTGTTATCATTTATCATTTAGGATTGTTCATATTAGAAGATTTCATATTTGTACTCTAGCCCCCCTTTGTGAATTGGTATTTTGGATTTTTACATTTTGGAAGGCCTAGATGCTTGTCGTAGGTGCTAATAGTATTTCAAGGTTAGTTATCTACATTTTTGAATTTAAGTAATTTAAATTATTTTAATTGTATAAATTAGGATTTAGTTAATATTTAATTAAATTTAGTTGTATAATTGTGAGTTGATGATTAAAACTTAAAATAAATTGCAAGGATAAATCAATCTTATTATATGGACTTTTAAATAAATTATATCAAACTTAAAATTAATTACAAGAATATATTAAGCTAGTTCTCAATCTAATACTAAGTGTAACGATATAATCTAAGCTAATTGAATTCATTTAGGTATATATATGAACTTTTAAATTACTTATTATAATTGAATTTTAAAAGAACTTATTTAGGGATATATGTGAACTTTCAAATTACTTCTTATAATTGAATTTTAAAAGAACTTATTTAGGGATATATGTGAATTTTTAAATTAATATAACATGTAATTTATTTGTTCTCTGTGTAGATGGAATATCGTAGTTGGATATATAATAGGAATTATCCTAATCGTCAATTTTTTAGGGAGGAATTTATAGATGAGGTTAATGAATTTATTAGGTATGCAATGTCACTTGAACCATTTCAAATCGGAGGGATGATTAGGTGTCTCCTTGTGTGAAGTGCAAGTGTTTGCATTTTTTTTAAATCGAAGGATGTTAATACTCATCTTTATAAAAAAAAAAAGGGTTTATGGATACTTATTTTGTATGTACTAGTCATGTAGAGGTTGATGGTGGTGATGGTGTATTTCATAACATAATTGTTGGTGAAAGTAGTAGGTTAGTGAGGAATAACGTTCAACATCCTAGATACCATGAAATAGTTGCGGATGCTTTTGGGATGCACTTCGAGTTTGAACCCCATGAAAGTGTTGAACAAGATCCTAACGAAGAGGCAAAATATTTTTATGAACAGTTAGAGACCGCTAGTCATCCACTAAGTGAAGGGAGTATGCACTCTCATTTGTCTGTTGCGGTTAGATTATTTAAGTATTAAATCAGATACCAATATTTTTCAAGCGGGAATAGATTCTTTCATTGGCCTTATGAGTGAACTAGTTAACCCAACTTTCAACATACCTCAAATATTCTATAAGGTTAAAAGATTGGTTTCTAAGTAAAGACTCTCGTCTATGAGAATCGATTTTTTTGAAGATGGTTGCATGTTGTATTATAAAGGGTGATGCATATTTAGAAAGTTGTAAATTTTGTGAAAAACCTCATTTTAAGCAAATTTCTAGCGGGAAGCAGATTGATATGAAGTCGATGCATTACTTACCTCTTATTTCTAAATTAAAGAGGTTGTACACATCGATGAGTTTCGCTCCTCATATGAGATGGAACTATGAAAATAGAAGGTTGCCTGGTGTTATGTGTCATCCTTCAGATAGGGATGCTTGGAAGCATTTTGACAGGACGTATCCGAATTATGCTAGTGAACCGAGGAATGTTCGGTTGGGTTTGTGTGTTGATGGTTTCACGCCATTTTTTGTTTCTGCAACACCATATTCATGATGGCCAGTCTTTATTACGCCGTATAATCTTCCGCCTGAAATGTGTATGACTAGTCCATATATTTTCTTAAATTGTGTTATTTTCGGTCCCCGTAATCCAAAGAGTTTGATTGATGTATATTTGCAACCTCTGAGTGATGAGCTAAAACAGTTGTGGTATGATGGAGTTGAGACATATGACATATCAACTAAGCAAAATTTCAACTTGCGTGCTAACTTAATATGGACCATTAATGATTTTTCTCTGTATGAAATATTGTATGGGTGGATGACTGCTAGAGAGTTAGCATGTCCTTACTGCATGAAAACTGGTAAAGTGTTCACTTTAAGAGATGGCCGAAAGATATGGACGAAAGGATAAAAGGCCTATTGATCACGATGATGGTGTTATACCATTGCTTCCTTCCACTCCACACTTGCATCCCTCCGTTGCTGATGGCCGACAACAATCTTCTAGGCACACATCTTTTCCACCACATCCATCTACTCATCAGATTATCTACCATTCTCCCTTACAACAGTATTCTTATCATTCTCCACCACAGGGTTATACCCCGCTTCCTCGACATGATCCTGCATATAATTACATTGGTCCATCGAGTCACCAGTCACAGGGCCATGTGGTGATACGCCCGTCATTTGCTACATTTGCTTCATCACCAGCTGTATCACATCTATCTAAATTCCAGCCATCCAGATTGCAGCAGGGGTCTGGATCGCAACAGGGGTCTAGATCGCAGCAAGGGTGTGGATCGTAACCATCTTCATCAGTGTGACCCCTTCTCCCTCTCCGCGAAATTTGTCTCTTAGTATTTCTAGACTTCGCCTTCAGGATAGTAGCGTTGAGCCAGATGCCTCCCCTTCTGCGCACGCTTCAGATTCATCGGAGGAAGATGATCCAGAAGAGGTGCGGTATAATCATTATTATAGGATGATCATTAGGCGTGAGGTCAATGGGTAAGATTTGTTTATTACTTCTTGATTTTTTGCTGAATTATAATAGCTAGTCTTGTTTATTTAATATAATTGCTATATTGCAGGTTCATACCAAATCATCGGACTATAAAGATAATCACTGAAACTCTTGGCAGGTTGTCTGATGCACCCTATGCGACTTGGAGTGACTTTTCACCGGAGCTCGTAGAGCAAATTTTTAATCAATTTAAGGTTTTAATACAATTCTTATCTATTTAAGTATTATATTATCAATATTTTCATCTAATATTACAAACTTCATTTGTAGACTAAGTGTGCCTGGGAGGACGGGCATAACAGTGCCATTCTTGTAAATTTTGAGTTCAAATGCCGTAAGAGACTATCTGATCCCTTCTATTGTGCTCGAAAGAAGAGCAAGAAGCCTTCATGGGTTCTACCACACATATGGGAGGATCTGCTGAGGCAGTGGACCACTGAGAAATTCGAAAAAAAGAGTGAACAGGGAAAGAAGGCTCGAGCATCTGAGAAGGGTGGCTCCTTGCACTGTGTGGGTGCAAGGAGCATGGGGACTGCAATGAGACTACTAGTAATTTCTTAAAATATTTAATTATATAAATATTAAACTATATTTATATATTTTAATTTATTTAACATGTTTTTATTATATTTGTAGGAAACAAATATGGGAGGAAGATGACTCATGATGAGTTCTTCATGGAGACTCACATCCGGAAGAAGAAGAAGAAGAAGAAGAAGAAGAATAAGAAGAAGAAGAAGAAGAAGAAGAAGAAGAAGGCACCGACATATCCAACTAGATGGGTCAAGGACCGGGCTGAGACTACATATGTAAGTTTTATAACTACTATAACTTGAAATTAATATTTATAATATTATATAGTTAATAATTTTCTATCTTCTAAATAAAGAGTCACTACAAAATTAATGTGGAGGAGTACACTCAGAGCTTGCCACCGAATGAGCAAGGCTAGCGACCACCCGTTTTAGACGAAGAAGCACAGAAGATATGGCTGGATGTTGTCAGTGGTCCTAAAATGGGATAGCATACGACCTTCCAGAGAGATCATTTCGGCGCTACAGGGCTGGATTGCAAGGTATAAGGACTTCTGCCCAAGGCGAGGCAATTGATAGGTCGACTATCTCATCTGTGGAGAAGAAGATCGCAAAGCTGGCAGCAGAGCTTGAAGAGACAAATGCTAGAGAACAAAAGAGAGATAGACAATTTGATACCCTTCAAGTTCAGCTAGAAAAGAGGGACCACCAATTTAATCTCCTTCAAGGTCAGCTGACCCATCTTCTTGCTAGTGGTGCTTTCCCCATTCCCCAGTCTTGTGAGCTTTCCCAAGATGCTAGTCCTTCTCGTTGTGATCCTTCGAACCATGCCAACGATGAAGCTTCTAGTAGTGAAGATGGAGGTGATGCAATACAAAACACTCATTGAATGATGTTTGAACTTTTCACTTGTGAAACGTTTTGTTGTTAGGTATGATGTTTTGTTAGTATAATTTAGTGGAGATGGAGATGATGTTTTGTTAATAATATAGTTTTAATAGTTGTTATTGTTGTTATTATTGTTATTATTATTATTGTTGTTGTTATTGGTTGAATGACAGCAATGTAATGTTGCCATTATAAGTGATTGGTTGTTGGCAAGTGGTGCAGCTATAAAACAGCTGTATTCTGCCAAAACAATACCCAGAAAACCGACCGCCTATCGACAGAAGTCGGTCGGAAATGTTCATTTGATTTTCCAGAATTTAAATTTACCGACCGTTTTCGGTCGGAATTTTTGATTTTAAATATTAAATATTTTAACAATTTCGACCAACTGCGGTCGGAATTTTTGATTTTACATTTTAAATATTTTAATCATTCCGACCGATATCGGTTGGAATTGAACAATTAAAAAAATTAATAATTAAAATTTTGACCGACGTCGGTCGCTAATTTAAAAATAATTAAAAATTATTTTCAAAAATACCGACCGACTTCGGTTGGTATGATTATTTTGTGTCAGATAACTGGTCAAAGTGCGTTGACAAATACCGACTGACTTCGGTCGGTAATATCAACCGACTGCGGTCGTTCCCTTATTGCGCTCATTCTTTTTTCGATGAATTGAAAACGGTCGGTAATTAGTCGGTTTTTGTTCGATTCCGACCGATTTCGATCGGTTATGCTGGACGCCAATTTTTTAGTAGTGTGAGATGAAGAGAATGGTAAATATGGATATCGTATTTGCCGAATGTTTGAACAAAAAAATTGCATTTATATTCGGACTCGCGAAAATAATTTTTATTTTTATTTTTTATTTCTCATTTCATGTTTGATATTCGTATTAGATCCTCGATTAATCTGGATTGACACTCCAGTAAGCTTAATAGTATCAAACTATTACTATTGTAGGCTAAGGTAATGCTGGAAAGTGAATGCAGTCTGAAAAATATGAAATTTTATGTACATTGTATGTAATATATATACTTACTCAGAAATCTATTTACTCTAAATTTTTTATTTGTTTCCGCCGTTCCTGAAAGATTATCTTAAATTATCCTCTTAATATAGAATAGGATATCAATTTTCAAGTGTCCTAGCCATCATGATTCATTTATGTCTTAGTTTTAGTATATGATAAATGGCAAATTTATTACCACAAAGTAAAAGGACTATTATTAATGAAACTGAAACTTTCTCAACGGGCCAAGCCTTATTTAGACGTGGAAGCCAAGTTATTTTGTATTTTATGGTAAACTAAGTCAACTATATATAACATAACATGATACAAGTACATATAAACTGACAATATAATGAATTTTAATGTAATTTAATATATTATAATAGGTTACTTACTATATGTTATAGCTTACAATTGGCTGATTTTTGAAACTTTTTAAACTCTATAGGAAAGTGTTGCTCCCAAGCGCACACACAAGTATACGCGTTCGTACAAGTAATAAAATGATAAGTTGAGTATTGAACCCACAGACTTGTATTAACTACTTCCTAAATTCACCACGATTGTTATTCAGTCGAATCAATCAGAGTTAAAAAATATGAGTTGAGTATTGAACCCACAGACTTGTATTAACTACTTACTAAATTCACCACGATTGTTATTCAGTCGAATCAATCAGAGTTCAAAAATGTGATTATACTCAGCTATAATTCTAACTAGTAACTAAATTATCAAGCAACAAAATAGTTGTTGTGTATTCAGTAGAGACAAATATTCCAGGGTTGTGATCGATTCACCAATCCTATTGTGCTCTCGTTAACTCTCCCTTTCATACAATTCATTCATGATTGCTAATTACTTGAACAATTGCTCTCGTAGCCTTCTCCCGAAGTACTACTCGCCTATTCAAAATAGATTAACGCCTATATTCCTATGAAATCAATCTATTAAGAACGCATTAAGATTACGATATTTAATTAAGTACTGTGTCTAGGTATATTCCTATCCTAACCACGAATCCACCCCCCTCCCCTCAGAGTTAAGATCATGCTCTCTTCCATTCTTCTCTAATCTAAATATGGCTTTCCCAAGCATAGCATAGATAGTAAATAGAACCTAACTGTTGGCCAGACAATTAAGCAATTAATCACATAATAAAAGAAATAACCATATATTGGTGAATTGTAATTAAGGTTAAGTTAACGTTAAACAACAATATGCATGGCTAAATCACAACCCCAGAACCATGGATTTTAGTCACTCATGATAATATCAAAACTAATTCACAAGTGTTGAATAAATGAAAATACTAAGAAAAGATGAAGAAAACTGAGATCTCCTCATTTCTGTATGTTTCTTGTGTGTATTTTTCCTTCAAAGTGGTGTCTCCCCTCTCAAAACAGGCGTAGTCTTATTTTTATACGCGTTGGGTAGGTCTAGGGCTAAAATAACCTTGTCCCGGACAAAGTTGGAGAAATTCCCGTCACCAGCACACATGGCAGCGTGGGGCGTTAGCCCTGGCGTTGACAAATTGAGCATTCTGTAAACGGCGCCATAGGTGGTGTGGGGCGCTGGAATTCAACATTTTTTATTTTTTCTCCGTTTTGGCTCTAATCTCGCACCTTCCGCCCCCTATTGCCTCCAGATGATTCTTACATATAAAAATACCACGAATTAGCATAAATCAATACATTTTACATCTGAAATCTACGAGACATGAGTAAAATATGAGGCGATATACATGTAAATGTATATATTTTAAGCTAAATATCAGAAAGTATTCTAGTATAAGTCATTATTTTGGAAAAAGAAATTCTTGAATATATAATAAACAAATAAGTTACTCCATTTCACATATAAGGCATGCCACGCGAACCAAAAAAGAGGCCAAAAAAATGGGAGTGCTATTTTTTAAAGCAAACCTGAACTGTGGTGTACATAAAAAATAAAATAAGGAGAAAACAATTTCTGGTTTTCAGGTATTATTACTTTCTCCCAATTTGCTTGGTCACCAAAGCATGACATAAGCTCAAGCCTACCCCCACCCCCCTCATAACACCCCCTTACTTTCTCCATTGATAAATACCCCTTCTCCATTTCTCTCCGCCTTCACTATAACATTTTTCCTCTTTCTTTAGTTTCTCTCTTAAGTTTTTCTCCAGTTTTTCTGTGTGTTTTTCAGTATGAGAATGAGCTGCAATGGATGCAGAGTGCTTCGCAAAGGTTGTAGTGAAAACTGTAGTTTAAGACCATGTCTTCAATGGATCAGATCACCTGATTCTCAAGCCAACGCTACTGTCTTCCTCGCCAAATTTTATGGCCGCGCTGGCCTCTTTAACCTCATCAATTCTGGCCCCGATCATCTCCGCCCCGGTATATATTATCTCTTCTTTGTATAATTAAAAGTATATATATATATATAATATTTGACTTTAAACTATTTATTGTAGCTTACGACATGTTTTTATAGTCATAGATGTCACGACCAAGGGTGGAGCTATGTAGAGCAAAAAGGATTCATTATCAAAATTTTATTCTGTGCAAATCGAGTAAAAATGATTTCTTTTTTCATATTATACATAAGCTATTGAATTTTCTAGCTAAGTAAAGATTCTAGGTAGTGAACTGAAAAAAGGGTTCAAAATTTTCTTTAGGTCATTAAGATTCAAGTGTGACATTTAGTAGTTCTGTTGCTTGGCTATGTAGTAGTTTTGTTGGCTGGCTATTTTTCGTTGGCAACTTTTCTTTTGTTGATAAAGTTTTGATTCTTGTTATTCTCCCCCCCCCCCCCCCCCCGAAAATAGAGAGATAGAGCCGCTAGGAAGTAAATATTAGAAGAGCGCCCTCTCTTTTTCTTGGGAAAATGGAGTTCGGTGGGCTGGTTCCCTGTCCCGATATGTAACGAAAAGATTGATTGGTTTACCGCAGTCTCCCCCCACACCCAAATAAAATAAAAAACATAATACTCATATGCATGTTGATGAGCATTCTTAAAATGCTTTTGTTTTTCTGTTGTTGATATTGTGCCTTGTGCAGCCATCTTTAGGTCTCTATTATATGAAGCTTGTGGCCGGATAATTAACCCGGTCCACGGCTCAGTCGGGTTGATGTGTTCAGGAAACTGGAGCCGTTGCCAAGAAGCTGTTGAATCAGTTCTCAAAGGCTCTATTATAATGCAAATCCCAATCAACGACGATAGCAACACAGATAATCAAGAATCTCATCAAATCATGCCATTAAAAGGCTGTGATATTCGACACATTTCCAAAAATAATTCAACTGATATTCACCAAGTAGTCAAGACTAGGAACAGATTCAAGCGCAAAGCTAAAGTTGAAACTACTGCAACAGAGTACATGATAAACGAACCCGGTCCGTTAAAATTTAGTATTACAGGGTGGGATTTTGACCATCATATGGAAGAAGATGAGTTGAAGCGTGCACCAAGTCATGACTCGTTTTCTGTTGAAACTGTTGAACCGTCCTTGGTGAACCGGGTTGAACCGGCGGTTTTGCCTGTGAAATTGGAGGAAGGTGGTGATGTAGGGTTAGAGCTCACTCTTGGATTAATGAGTCCAGCATAATAAAGAAGATGTTGAAGAGACCATTTTGGCTGCTTCTGCTATCGGTTCGTTCATAGATCAGCCAAGAACAAGAGGAAAAGTAGTTTCCTTTTTAGTGGTCTTTCGTTTTGTTTTTGTTTCTATAGAGTTCCTTTTTTTTTTTGGTTTTGTGGGGTGGGGGTGGGAAGGGGGGGCTAGGTATTATACACATAGATAGAGATGAAAGAAGTGTAATTATGTAGATATATGTTGCTGAATGAAAACTAGTTGCAACAAATTTCAAGATTTTTGGCACCTTAATTAATTAACTAGCCTTATATGTTTCTTAGAATTTGTGAGCCATTCCCAACTCAAGTGGTTCTGATTGGGAAGAGAATCACAGAGATTAATGTTATTCAAAAATCTCTTTCTATATTAGCTTAGCCCAAGCTTTTCATTCTTTTCGATCTTTTCTTTGATTACATCTTATAAGTAGCACGGGAAGCTAGTGCTTGCTATATCCAAGAAGTGCTCCCCATGGATTTTTTAATTTTTGATTCATTTAGTGTTTTATTTCCCTTTCTTTATTGTTCGCGAAGAAATAGCAGTAGTTGTTGTGTTTAAGACATGAACAATAGATTTTACAAGTGAAGTCCGGCAAGAGTGGATGTATACAGACTTTCCCACTATCTGAGGTAGAAAGACTTTGTCGGATAGATTCTGGAATTTGTAATAAGGAAGAAAAATCTGTATCGTTAAAATCAACAAAGTTAAAGGAGCTAGAAATTGGATTGGTGACAGAGAAATAGGAGAGAAATTAAGAAGAAGGTAAGCACGTGGGAATGCATGGAGTAAATTTTGTCGACAAATGCTATTCATGCAATGGCTCGTGGAGTATACTTTCGAGTTTGCCAATTTCCCCCCAAAAAGTTTCAGGCTTTCTTCTGCCTTATTTCTGGATCATAGACATGAGGAACATGCTGGACTACCTGCAGGACAGGTTACCAAGAATTTAGGGGCTTCTCTGCAATTAATAGAACATTGACGACAAGATATAGTAATAATGATCTAAAATACATTCATTAGTAGGATTAGGGCCGTTCAAAATCCATCCATAATTATTAATCAAACTACAAAAATGGCTTACTGGTTTATTGATATCAGATTATCGGGGTAATAGTTGGTAAACGAATTGAAATTTTATAATTAACGACTTAACAGATTGGGAGAGGATTACTCAATTTTCTTATCGGATAAATTGTTAACCCGTTAAGAATTTTTATATTTATATTTTTACCTCTATATATATAAAATAATATTTTTTGATCGGTCCAAGGTATATATATGGAACCTGTCATGATCTGATAACAGATGACCTTTGGTTGATAATCTCTTTGCCCAAATACTACACCCACTCCAGCTTTGAATGAATTGATTTGGAAAGATAAAGCAAAGTCAAGAAATTTTAGCTTACGAGTTAGTTCAGCTTTGAAGAGCACTTTTATTGGGATTCAATTTTTATTTTCTAGTCTTGCTCATTTAGTTCAATTTTCAATACAAAGGGTTACATTTACTTCATCCGGAATCATTGCAAAGACAAAGCAGATGTGATGCTTTACTCCATATTTTTCCTTAATCGATAATCCGATAAACCGTCCAATAACCATCTGATAATCGATAATCCGATACCAATCTGCCCTATGTCTTATTGGTTGGCTAGCGAATTACTACATTTATAAATCGATAATTAATAAGCCAAACCGTTAGAATAACTATCCGCCTAATCTGCCCGATAAGCACCCCTAATTATGACCATCTAATTTGTTATTTAATTTGTGCAACATCAAAGTTTAGTATGCACAAGTTGCTCGAAGGGCAGACTACTGCACAAGATATTTTATGTTTATACGATGCCGAAAATACTAAACATCTCGCGTTCATGCACAAGGTACTTGCTAACTGACATATCAACTAAGTGAATATATCCATATATCGAGATGGACAAACTAAACCCTGCCTAATGACTCCATCCCCTCAGTAGTTTCATCGTTAAGTTCTATGCACTGATAAAATATTTACACACCTTCACTAATAAGTAATTACATGTATTTTTATGAAAAATATTAATCTGAAATATAGCCAATGTAAGTTAACTTGTTATAATAGATTAAATTACACGAATAATACAAAAATTTATACACCATTAACATATATAACTTAAATTCTATCTAAAATATGCATAGAAAAATTATTTTCGTTGTAACCAAGTGTAAAATGGTTAAGAGAGGAGAGAAAAAACATGGTGCGTGGTATATATGGTGTTAGCGCACCCAAAATAAAAAGTATTTGACCAATGTTAACATAACATGATATCCAATTATTGTAGCTTACATCACATAATAATAATAATAATAATAATAATAATAATAATAATAATAATAATAATAATAATAATAATAATATTATTATTATTATGTTTCTTTTACATTATTTCTATTAGCTTAGAGCTTTAATTGGGACCCCGTTTACCAACCAAAAATATGTGAAGGTTTCTTAAAACTCAAATCTTTGGAAGCTTCTCAACTAAGATTGAAGGAAAAACAATGGCATAATGGGTTGCTGACTTGTTGCCATGCCTTGTTGGAATTCGTCACATATTCCTCTTAACTAATCCAATTTGAACTTGGGTAAATAAAACATTAAAATTCACAATATTTCTAATATCTTTATCTCTAAAATTAGATTTCATTTTCAAGTAAAGATTAGCGCCTTCATCTTCTAATCTACAACTGCAACTTGCAGTTTTTATGGTTGAAAAGGTCATGTGCCAGGCACACGCCTTATTAAAAATACTAAGATGACTGCATGGGTGACGAAATTTGGCATGATATATGATTTTATTAATATAACATAATTAATTCTTAATTAGAGGGTTTGATTATTTTATAACAAGCTGAAGTCAAGAGAGTATCCAGATTCATTGTGCCCAAATTTCCATTATGCAAACATGTGGAGCCATGATTTGCTAATCTAAATAATTATTTTATTGATACAACCTTTCTTTTCTTAATGCTTGCTTTGGCAGGTCGCCTCATAATTTTATTGTAAAATATCACTAATTTCTCTGTCTTGATGTTGCTAGTTTTTGGACATAATCGACTTTAGAGGATACTTATTAATACGTTTATTTATTTATTTATTTATTTTCATTTTGATTTCAAATGACAGAAGAACGATTGGAGCAATCACATTGCGTAGGATAATCATAGTTTATTAAGGAGAAGCTAAAACTGTACTAACTTCGTGTTATTTGTCGATAAGTTGACTGACTAATCAACTGCTTCATTCAAAACCTTAACTAGGTGACACCTGCTTTATGAACTCTTTGTTAATAGTGTTTGTATACGGTGAAATATGATATGACACGTGATTATCTAAAGGAAAGACACGTGAAATTTTAGACTGGAATGACCGAATACCGAACGCAGTCATTACGTTTGTTACCGGAAGGGATAACGTTCATAAAAGTGTATTAAATGCTCTGCGTCCGGTAGCATTTAATAAGGAATATTCTGCAGAATTAAAAGCAACGACCCATTACAAAGAATTTGGCATTTATATTCACCGTTACCAGTGGCGAAGCGATGAAATTCAATAAGGATGTTCAAAACACCCTTTGCTAGTGGGCTATGCAAGGGTGTTCAAAGTCTATTTTTAATCAATAACAAACAATACTTTACCTTATACATAGTATAATTTTTCGGTTAAGGATGGTCACTTGACCACCCTTGGGCCAATATAGCTTCGCCCCTGACCGATACATTTTCATGAATGACCCTCATAATTGACATTAAAGAAGGACACGATCCTAGGACCTCCTTCCCTAGACGCAGCTATAAATAGTGAGCCCAGTTATCATTGTAAAAGACATAAAATTTTCTGGCAAAACTTACACCACATTCTATACAAAGCTTAATACAATCTTACTTTTCCACTTTTTGATCTCATTATTACTGTGCCCGAAAATTTTATTCCCGGAACTGCCATCTTTGTTGTTTCATCTACATTTTAAGGCTACGTATTGTATATTTCTTCAATTATTGCATTATTTCAGGAACAAATTAGTTCATTTGTCTAGAAACCACGTATAAATTCAATTGTACTGTTTTATGGGTAAACAATTGGGCGCCCAACGTGGGGCCTAGACAGTCGTGCAATTAAATTGATCCTTGACTTTTTTACTAACGTGATTTGATTATTTTGTCTTAGAAAAAATCACAAAAATGGCAGATAACGATGTTAATAACACGTACAATCCTGAAATTCGAGGGGAACAACCTCATTTCGAGGATTCAATCAGCGACACCCGCAATGAGAAAAATGACGCCACGTCGATGCATGACAGGCAGAATCCCCGACAGGTTAGGGAGACAACTCCCGATAATGCTAATAAGGAGCATGTCGTGGATGCGGCGAGGGTCCTGCAAGAGAAGCAGGCGATCATTCTAGACCATCTCACGCAGCAGGATAAGGTTATGGCGGAGCTGAAGCAGACGTTATCGGTGGCTTCGAATAATGCAAACAGACGAGATCCAATTCCTCCCGGTGTTCCCGCAAACCAAACAACGCAGTGAGTCGACAAAAACACTCCCAATGTTGAAGTTGGCTCTGACGGGATTAGGAGGAACGGACCCGGTCTTAACAACGAGAACGACCTGTTCAAGAATGAACTTTTATGATATATGAGGGAAGTAAATGCCCGCATGGACCAGATCCCGAGTGCGCCATCAGTATTGAAAGGCTCGGACTCGAAGAAGTATACTCAATTGTTGTACAAGCTGAGTGCAGCACCAGAACTAATCCCAAAGCGGTTAAAAATGCCTGAAATGCCAAAATATGACCGGACTTCAGACCCACATGAGCATATTACCACCTACACAATGACGGTAAAAGGGAATGATTTAGCTCCTCACGAAATTGAATCTGTGTTGTTAAAGAAATTTGGATAAACTCTCACGAGGGGAACTCTAACGTGGTATTCATTATTACCCGAGCATTCCATAGATTCCTTTGAGATACTCGCGATTCTTTCATCAAGGTTCATGTGGGGGGCCAGAAAAGTACAAGCCCGGAAGGCCGACATATTCAGGATCACACACGGAGAATCCGAATTATTAGGAGAGTTCGTTACCTGATTCTAGAAAGAATGAATGTTGCTCACGGTTGTCCCGGATGAATGAGCAGCTGAAGCATTCACCAAAGGATTGAATCAGAGAAGCTCAGAGGCTTCCCAAAAGCTGAATGAGAGTCTGGTTGTGTTTCAAGCAACAACTTGGGCAGATATCCACAATCGGTATGAGTTAAAGATAAGGATTGAAGATGATCATGTCGGTTCTACATCATCGGCCAAGGGACGGGAGAAGACGAGAGAAAAATCAAAGGATGACTACGACTCAGACAGATGGACTTTGAGGGGTCGGTTTTTGCCTTACGAGCGGACCGAAGGCCGTGGCAGAAACTTTCGGGCAGCAAACAAGTTCATCGTTGATAGAGGGACCGATTGCGGTCGAAACTGTAGATCAATTAAGGATAAAGGGACGTCGGGGTCTCAGGATCCTTCTTACCCCAAGTTATCGGAGTATAACTTCAACGTCAATATAGTGAGTTGGTGTCATCCATGAGAAATATTAAAGAAGCACGATTCCCTAGACCTATGAAATCCGATTCCATCCAGAGGGATCCCAACTTATGGTGTGTATACCATGGGAAGAACGACCACCAAACATGGGACTACCGATACCTCCAGGAATAGGTGGCAACACTATTGAAGAATAGTCACCTTAGAGAATTCTTGAGTAACCGAGCTAAGAACAATTATGGTCGTAATAGAGACAACGCAGAACCTTCAAAAGCAGGAGAAGAACTCCCACGACAAATGATAAATATGATATTCGGAGGGAATGAGATTAATGGGGGTCACCTTTTCAGCAGCAAAGAAGACAAAAGTATCAATAACTCACAGTAAAAGACTCCGGGAAGACGATATCACTTTCACGGAGGAGGACGCAGACGGATTGTTGTTACCACACAATTATGCATTGGTAATTTCTTTAAATGTGTTGGATTTTAAGATTAAGCATGTTCTATTGGATCTAGGAAGTTCGGCTAATATTATACAATGGAGAGTATTGGAGCAAGCTAAACTCACCGAAAGCATTATTCCGGCAACAAAGTTCCTCGTTGGATTCAACCTTGCGAGCGTGACGACTGATATCTCCCAAACTCACATCACTAATTTTGGTTGCGAGGCGGTCGATGCAATAAAAAAACCCAACGCGAGTCGGGGTCGATTCCACAGGGAGCTTGATTTGAGATTATGTAACGGCCCGACTTGTAGTTTTAAGAAATTACACCCCGTTCAGTGACTTAAGGTCTCGAGAAGTTTTGCAATATGTATTATGACCCGCGTGTGTGGTCGAGTTTGGTTTTCGGAAGATTCGAAATTTAATTTAAAGAAAAATTCTCATTTTGAAGCTTAAATGGAAAGAGTTGACTTTTGAGCAAACGACCCCGGAATGGAATTTCGATGATGGAAATAGCTTCGTATGATGATTTCGGACTTAGGCGTATGTTCGGATTTGGATTTGGAAGTCCGCAGTACAATTCGACATATATTGGCGAAAGTTGGAAAATATAAGATTTTAGAAAAGTCCGACTGAAGGGTGAATTTTTGATAACGAGGTCGGATTTCAATTACGGAAATGGGAATAGATCTATTACATCAATTATGACTTGTGCGCATAATTTGAAGTCATTACGGATTGATTTGATACGTTTCGGCGCAAAATATAGAAGTTGAAGGATTTGAAAAACTTATAATTCGATTCGATACGCGATTCGTAATTTCGGAGTTGTTTGATGTAGTTTGAAGCCACGACTAAGTTCGTATTGTATTTTGCAACATGTCGGTATAATTGGTTGAGGTCCCGGGGGTCTCGGGTGGATTTCGGAAGGTTAACGGAGCAATTCGGACTTGGAAGAAGCTGCTGGAAAATGGCAGCAGCTGTTGGAATCGCACCTGCGAATTTTTGGGCGTAGGTGCGACCACGCAGAAGCGAAGAAACCATCGCAGAAGAGAAGATAGAAGGGCATGGAAGTGGTAGCAGGTGCGAATAAAATGCCGCACATGCGGAAGCGCAGAAGCAGGAAAGGAAGGCGCATAAGCAGTTGTTTGCACAGATGCGCATGTTGCATCGCACCTGTGAATGCGCATAAGCGGAAAGGATTTCCGCATGTGCGGTGTGTTTGTTGGCAATGACCTTCGTAGAAGAGAGATTTTGCTCGCAAAAGCGAGCACGTAGGTGCAAAAATTAGTCTGCATGTGCGAAACTGGGCAGAATGTTAAGGACCAAAAATGGTCATTTCGCCATTTTTCGATTGACATTTTGGAGCTCGGCTTTTGGGCGATTTTGGAGGAGTTCTTCAAGACTTTGACTTGGGTAAGTGTTCTATATCCTAAAATGATTATATTTCATGAATCTATGATTATATTCATCGTTTAATTCGGATTTAAATGGAAGAAATCAAGATTTTTACAAAATCTTCCAAAAATAAAAATTTAAGATTTGGAGGTTAAGTTGTTATTGGAATTCAATAAAATTGGTATGGTTGAACTCGTATCAGAATGGGTGTTCGGGTTTCATGAAAATTATGTCGGGTTCCAAGGGGCGGGTCCCGCGAGTACTTTTGTTGACTTTTTGGAATAAATTTTTAAGTCGACGTATTATTATCCGGAATTATTTCTGATGAATTTTAATGAAGTTATACAATTAATTTGGATAGATTTGAGTTGTCCGGAGGCCAATTCAATCAAGAAAGCTATTTTGGAATATCGGCCTAACTTCAAAAAGGTATGTGTCTTGCTTAACCTCGAATGAGGGAATTACCCCTTAGGCATTGAGTCTTATATGCCATATGTGAAATGTGAAAAGTCGTGTACGCGAGGTGGCGAGGTGACGAGTACGTACTCGGGTTTATACGTGCAAAATTCATTGAATTAAAGTCTTAGGTATTATTGTGTAGTAAATTGTGAAAAATTATTAAATCATCTGTTTGCCATGCCTAAATCATTATTGTTGAATTTATTTTTATATGATAATTTGATGTGATTGTTACTTGAAATATTTATGAAATTTCGTGAGTATTGTTGGTTTAATATTTCTTAAAAATTAATTCAAATATGAATCTTCTTATGCATATAATTAATTTAAGCGAGCTTAAGAATAAGTGTTAATATAATTATATAAATTTGCATTAATGAAGGTATTGCTTTATGCTGAGTATTTTCTATCTCTATTGATTATTTTTGGGTGTTATATACATTGTGTGGAGTCTTGGGCTATTTGTTGTGAAATTTATTGATTTTGTTATATCTTTGGAATTTTGTAGTGGCCATTGGGCAAATTGTGATATGAATTAATTTTATTATATTATCGTGTTAATTTTTGTGTAAATTATTGTGTTGTGTGAGTTACTATTTTGGGGAGATAAGGGTGGCATTTCACCGTTGATATTATGTGGGTATAAGGCTGGCATTTCACTATTATTGTGTTTGTTGGAATATTGTCTGGGCGGAGCGATAAGGGTAGCTATAGGAGCGATAAGGGTGGTAATAGGAGTGATAAGGGTGGCTATTGATATTGTCTGGGCGGAGCGATAAGGGTGGCTATAGGAGTGATAAGGGTGGCAATATGAGCGATAAGGGTGGCTATTGTCAGGGACGATATGTGATGATGTGGGGTTGTGGTGTTGATAATTTTCATGTGATATTGTGATTTTCTTGTGTTTATTTCTATACCTTGTGCAATTTGTCTTGTTGTTGGTAAATTGATAACAATCTGATTTATGTTGAAATTGAGAGCCTGTGGCTATCGCCTGGCGGATTATAAAATGAAATGTGGGCACGAGGTGCCGTGAGTAAATGATGAGAATATTTGGCACGTGAATTGTCCGTACAGTTATGATATGAAATGTGGGCACGAGGTGCTGTGATGAAATAATAATGATAATTGGCACGTGAATTGTTCGTGCAGTTGTGATATGAAATGAGGGAATGAGGTGCCTTGGAAATATGATGATTTAATTATGGGCACGAGGTGTCGTGGAAATATGAAAATGGTCTGAGATCCGTGTTTACGAAAAATATGAAAATGGGCTGAGACCCATATTTTTATGATTATGAAATGAGGTTGTATATCGTAATTATTTCCGCTGTTAGTTTTGATTACTTTTTAAAAAAATGGCTTCAAAATATAATTGAAATCGACTTACGTAGTCTTAGAGACTAGGTGCCATCACGACGCCTGTGGTGGAATTTTGGGTCGTGACAAGTTGGTATCAGAGCTCTAGGTTCATAGGTTCTATGAGTCACGAACGAGTCTAGCAGAGTCTTGTGGATTGGTACAGAGACGTCTGTACTTATCTACGAGAGGCTACAGAACTATTAGGAAATTTCCATTTCTTTCATGCATGTCGTGCGAAATTTGTTGAATTTGGAATTTGAACCTTTGTATCTCCACTCTCTCACAGATGGTGAGGACACGTGTTACTGGGTTAGCTGAGCAGGCATCCGCACATACTGCTAAGGCTGCAAGAGGCCGGAGCCGAGGTAGAGGCCGAGGAAGGGCACGTGCTACGACTAGAGCACCTGTCAGAACAACAGTTGGGAAGCCACCAGTAGCTCCAGTTGGGGTACAGGTAGCAGAAACACCTGTTGTTACCCCCGGACTTCAGGAGACTTTGGCACAGTTCCTGAGTATGTTTGGTACATTAACTCAGGCGAGATTGATCTATGTTGCACCAAACATTCCGCAGATTGGGGAGTAGCTCAGACTCATATCACAACTCCAGAGCAGTAGGTTCACGTTGGTCAGGTTCCGGGTGTAGTACTGGTACAACCTGTTATTCCGGTTCGGCCTGAGGTCAGGCCCGAGGCATAAGAAGAAGAACAAAAGAGACTTGAAATGTTTAAGAAATATGATCCACCAACTTCCAGTGGCACAGCTACAGAGGATGCCCAACCTGGAAAATTGTCACTGTATTCTCCGCACCATGGGTATTTTGGAAGTTAGCGGAGTTTCCTTTACTACATTTCAACTGTCAGGCGCATTGTATCAGTGGTGGCAAATCTATGAAGAAGGTAGACAAGTCGATGCCACACCACCAACTTGGGCTCAATTTTCGGAAATGTTCTTGAAAGAGTTTGTTCCCTAGACTCTCAGAGATGCGTAGCGCACAGAGTTTGAACGGTTGCGTCAGGGCACTATGACAGTGTCATAATATGCTATTAGGTTCAGTTAGTTAGTCATGCACCTATCTTAGTTCCTACAATCAGAGAGCAAGTCCGTAGATTCATTGAGGGGCTCGATTATGATATTAAAATATGCATGGCTCGAGAGTTGCAAACTGATGCTCCATTTCAACAAGTAGTGGAGATTGCAAGGAAGATTGAGGGTGTTTTAGGCGAGGAATGGGAGTCTAAGGAGGCCAAAGGGTCTCGAAGATCTTGAGTGTTCAGTGGATTTTACTCTTCAGCTAGAACCCATTATAGCGGAGGCTCGAGCAGTCGGTCAGCTCAGTCCGCACATCAGATTACTCGGGGTGGTCCAGTTTATAGTGCACCACCAATACGAGATTCTTCCAGTGTTTATTCCAGTTATCCGACACATACTCAGTACGAGCAACCGCGACCTCAGATGGGTTGTTATGAGTGTGGTGATACTAGGCATATCATGAGAGATTGTCCCAAACTTGGGAGGGGTGGATTTCATCAGAACACTCCAGCTACAAGCTTTATTCCAGTTGATACTCCACGTGCACAGTCAGCTAGATGTGGAGGACATGCGGGTAGTGGGCACCTAAGAGGTGGAGGCCCGACCCGTTGATTAAATCATTATGATTTCGCTGAGACCAATATACCAGATGGTGTCGTTACAGTACGATCCTGATTTTTATTATAAAAGGATATTTTTCTTAATTTGATTCGGTTCTGAATATTGAGGTGAATCCTCTTATTATGCTCCACTTAAGGGTGAGCTTCGTAAATTTGTGACCCATTTATATGTGTATCCCTGTTGGGAGATTTAAAGATGTGAGCATATGTCTGTCACTTTATTTTTGTGCACCATTGAGGGCTATAAGTCAACAACAACAAACCCAGTTTGATCCCAACAGGTGGGGCCTGGGGAGGGTAATCTGTACGCAGACCTTACCCCTATCTAATGTAGGTAGAGAGACTGTTTTCAATAGAACCTCGGCTCAGGAAGGGCAAGAAGAAGAAGAAGAAGAGGAAAGCAAGGAAGGAAGAAAGATGGAAGAGAAAAGAAAAAAGGAGAGATAAAGGATAAGTAGTACCAAATAATAGCAACAGGGAATACAATACCTGAGGCGAACAAAACCACATAACGTAATAACAATCTAAGAATATGAAAGGACATGCATGCTACTAAGACTATCGGTGAACAAATATAAATTACCTACTAACCTTCTACCTTAATCCTCGACCTCTACACCCTCCTATCAAGGGTCATGTCCTCAGTGAGGGCTATAAGTCCAAAAGCAAAAAAAATATATTATTCAATACAGCAAGTTTAATGTATTTTGGAATAATTGATTCCAATTTTTATATGAATTATACGCCCTACCGGTATGAGGGTTCATTATATGTTGTGAAAAATGTTTATGAAATATATTGAAAATAAGAAAGAAAGGAAATTGAAAATTTTAGTTGGCACAATATGCAACAAAATTGTGATTCGGATTTGAGGACGAGATCCTCGCATTTTTACATGATGTGAAATATTTAAATCGGGCTGCAAGCCACGATGGAAGTTATGTAAGGACGAGGTCCTTGTGGTGAAATATTAAAGAGTTTAAAATTTTCCCTTTGTGAAATTTAATTGTACAATAGTATTAATAGGGAGTCATGCCTATTAGGCTTATTTGATAATTCTTGTATATTTTTCTGTGCATATTCAGCCATTTTGGTGCTGTAAACATTGAGTTTTAACCTATGAGATGAGTGCCCAAGTGGCGTTAAATGTGACTTATTAATCCAAGTAAGCAATCATAAGGTCTTCATGCCTCACATTCTGTTGTAAGTATTGTGAAAATTCAAAATAAGGTGGTGGTTAATATGAGATTAATTGATGATGCTGGAATTAATTATGAACATCTTTTAAGACGAGAGATGTGGTGATGAGCATACATATGATGTGCTTCATGTCCTGATATTATTATGATAATACAACGCTTGTAATGCTGAAATTGGTGTTATTGATATATACCTTGTGGTATTGTGTTAGGTTGTAGATGTGTTGTTAGGAGTTGTTTTGGTGTTACTCTGGCAGGTGGATAGGCCCAATTACAGGGAAGACTCTGCCGAAATTTCTGAAAAATTTGGGAGTTAGTAAAATTTGAAGGATTGAGATTTGCAAAGGAAGAGATAAGTTATGTTATGTGTTTGATGGCGAATGATCCTAAGCGGGGGAGAATGTAACACCCCATAAAAGTTTTGAAGTACTTCAACACTATCAAGAAAATTGATGTGTGCGTAGGCACGATTTGCTATAGCCAGTTGAGACTAATACCATGCGTTGTTGTGAAAATTAGACCTTTTGAAATGTTTAGAGTGTAAGAAATTGATCTTAAAGCTTACAAATATGGATAAAAGAAATAAACTCAAATGAGATGATGTTGTCACGCTTATATGAAATGCGGTAGCGTGGAATCAACTGTGAGTATATGTGTAAAAGTAAAATCATCAATTTGGTGACCTTAGAATAATTCTTAGAACGTTCGAGGACGAACGTTTGTTTAAGAGGTGGAGAATGTAACGACCCGACTTGTCGTTTTAAAAAATTATGCCCCGTTCAGTGACTTAAGGTCTCGAGAATCTTTGCAATATGTATTATGACCCGCGTGTATGGTCGAGTTTGGTTTTTGGAAGATTCGAAATTTAATTTAAAGAAAAATTCTCACTTTGAAGCTTAAATGGAAAGAGTTGACCGTGGAGTTAAATTTTGAGAAAATGACCCCGGAATAGAATTTCGATGATGGAAATAGCTTTGTATGATGATTTCGGGCTTAGACGTATGTTCGGATTTGGATTTGGAAGTATGTAGGACAATTCGACATATTTTGGCGAAAGTTAGAAAATATAAGATTTTGGAAAAGTCCGACCGAAGGGTGAATTTTTTATAACGAGGTCGGATTTCAATTTAGGAAATGGGAATAGCTCCATTACATCAATTATGACTTTTGTGAAAAATTTGAAGTCATTCTGGATTGATTTGATACGTTTCGGCGCAAAATATAGAAGTTGGAGGATTTGAAAAACTTATAATTCAATTCGATGCGTGATTCGTAATGTTGGCATTGTTTGATGTGGTTTGAAGCCTCGACTAAGTTTGTATTGTATTTTGGGACATGTTAGTATAATTGGTTGAGGTCCCGGGGGCTTCGGGTGGATTTCGGAAGGTTAACGGAGCAATTCAGACTTGGAAGAAGTTGCTGGAAAATGGGAGCAACTGTTGGAATCGCACGTGCAAAAGTTTGGGCGAAGGTGCGACCACGCAGAAGCGAAGAAGCCATCGCAGAAGCAAAGATGGAAGGGCATTGCAGTGGTCTCAGGTGCAAAGAAAATTATGCACATGCGGAAACGTAGAAGCGGGAAAGGAAGGCGCAGAAGCGGTTGTTTGCGCAGATACGCATGTTGCATCGCACCTGCGAATGCACATAAGTGGAAAGGATTTCCGCATGTGCGATGTGTTTGTTGGCAGTTACCTTCGCAAAAGTGAGATTTCGCTCGCAAAAGCGAGCATGCAGGTGCGAAAATTAGTCCGCATGAGTGAAACTGGACAGAATGTTAAGGACCAAAAATGGTCATTTCGCCATTTTTCGATTGAGATATTGGAGCTCGGGCGATTTTGGAGGAGTTCTTCAAGACTTTGACTTGGGTAAGTGTTCTATATCCTAAAGTGATTATATTTCATGAATCTATGATTATATTCATCGTTTAATTCGGATTTAAATGGAAGAAATCAAGATTTTTATAAAATCATCCAAAAACAAAAATTTAAGATTTGGAGGTCGAGTTGTTATTGGAATTCAATAAAATTGGTATGGTTGAATTCGTATCGTAATGGGTGTTCGAATTTTATGAAAATTATGTCGGGTTCCGAGGTAGGGGTCCCGCGTTGACTTTTTGGAATAAATTTTTAAGTCGGTGTATTATTATCCGGAATTGTTTCCATTGAATTTTAATGAAGTTATACAATTAATTTGGATAGATTTGAGTTGTCCGGAGCACAATTCAAGCAAGAAAGCTATTTTGAAATATCGGCCTAACTTCAAAAAGGTAAGTGTCTTACTTAACCTCGAGTGGGAGAATTACCCCTTAGGCATTGAGTCATATGTGCCATTTGTGAAATGTGAAAAGCCGTGTACGCAAGGTGACGAGTACGTACTCGGGCTTATACGTACAAAATTCATTGAATTAAAGTTTTAGGCATTATTGTATAGTAAATTGGAAATTGTGAAAAATTATTAAATCATGTGTTTGCCATGCCTAAATTTGATGATAATTATTAAATCATTTTTATATGATAATTTGATGTGATTGTTACTTGAAATATTTATGAAATTTCGTGAATATTGTTGGTTTAATATTTCTTGGAAATTAATTCCAATATGAATCTTCTTATGCAAATAATTAATTTAAGCGAGCTTAAGAGTAAGTGTTAATATAATTATCTAAATTTGCATTAATGAAGGTTTTACTTTATGATGAGTAATTTCTATCTCTATTGATTATTTTTGTTGTGTGGAGCCTTGGGCTATTTGTTGTGAAATTTATTGATTTTGTTATATCTTGGAAATTTGGTTGTGGCCATTGGGCAAATTGTGATATGAATTGATTTTATTATTTTGTCGTGTTAATTTTTCGTGTAAATTATTGTGTTGTGTGAGTTACTATTTTGGGGAGATAAGGGTGGCATTTCACTGTTGATATTATGTGGGTATAAGGGTGGCATTTCACTGTTGTTGTGTTTGTTGGAATATTGTCTGGGCGGAGCGATAAGGGT
The DNA here is from genome assembly GCF_000390325.3 of Nicotiana tomentosiformis. NCBI lineage: Eukaryota > Viridiplantae > Streptophyta > Magnoliopsida > Solanales > Solanaceae > Nicotiana > Nicotiana tomentosiformis. The sequence continues at coordinate 73,886,341 of NC_090821.1, read as the reverse complement.
GGCTATAGGAGCGATAAGGGTGGCAATAGGAGCGATAAAGGTGGCTATTGATATTATATGGGTGGAGTGATAAGGGTGGCTATAGGAGTGATAAGGGTGGGCTATTGTTAGGGACGATATGTGATGATGTGGGATTGTGGTGTTGATAATTTTAATGTGATGTTGTGATTTTTTTGTGTTTATTTCTGTACCTTGTACAACTTGTCTTATTGTTGGTAAATTGATAACAATCTGATTTATGTTGAAATTGAGAGCATGTGGCTATTGCCAAGCGGATTATAAAATGAAATGTGGGCACAAGGTGTCGTGAGTAAATAATGAGAATATTTGGCACGTGAATTATCCGTGCAGTTATGATATGAAATGTGGGAACGAGGTGCTGTGATGAAATGATAATGATAATTGGCACGTGAATTGTCCGTGCAGTTGTGATATGAAATGAGGCCACGAGGTGACGGAAAAATATGATGATTTAATTATGGGCACGAGGTGCCGTGAAAATATGAAAATGGGCTGAGACCCGTATATTTATGATTATGAAATGAGGTGTCACATGGTGACTTTTTAATTGAAAGAATTATATTCAAAATATTTATTTGGAAGGATTTTAACTTAGAAAGTATTATATGAAAGAATTTTATTTGAAAGATATATATTTGAGGAAATTATATTTGAAAAGATTTATTGAAGGAATTATATTTGAAAAATAATTATTTGAGAAAATTATATTTGAAAGAGAGTTATCTGAAAGTATTATATGTGAAAGACATTTATTTGAAGGACTTGATTTAATTGGGTGTACTTGTGTTTATTAATTGTTGAATGATATTAATTGTATTCTTGTTGTCTGTTGTGCATATCACTGGTTGTTCCATGTTGTCCTATTGTCTTTTGTTTCCTATTATTTTGTATATTATATTGCACATGTTATTAGACTAGTGAGTGTCTTGACTGTACCTCGTCTCTACTCCATTGAGGTTAGTCTTGATACTTACTGGGTACCGACCGTGGCGTACTCATACTACACTTCTGCACATTTTTGTGCAGAGCCAGGTATTGAAGATATCGTACTTGAGCGGAATTAAAGCGGGATTGTAAGGATTCAAGGTAGAGCTGCTTGGTCATCGCAGTCCCTTGGAGTCTTTTCATTTTATTGTACTGTTAACTTATAATCAAACAGTATTATATATTCGGTCCTCGTGATCATTCTATGTATCCAGTTAGAGTTCGTGACTCAGTACTACCAGTCTTGGGAGGTTGTATACCGTAATTATTTTCGCTGTTAGTTTTGATTACTTTTTTAAAAAAAAATGGCTTCAAAATGTAATTGAAATCGGCTTACCTAGACTTAGAGACTATGTGCCATCACGACGCATGTGGTGGAATTTTGGATCGTGACAGATTAGGTATATACCTAGTGTGATTGTATGACATGCCTAAGATTACATTTCCACATTTTCAATTGTTGTTTCTACTTCTACTTTTACGGTAATGCTTGTAATTGTAAAGCTAAGAGAATATTTTTGGTTTTGGTTGTTTTTCAAGTTATAAAAGACCTAGGGTTACGACTTCCGCCTAGGTGGTTACCTAACAGATTTAGAGCTTTAGGGCATGTTTGGTTGATCGGGATACAATATAGCAATCATACGTAATTACTCACACTATACCTCTCGGTAGTTAGAGTGATTTTGTCCAATTTGGCTTTCTCAAGTCCAAATGGATATCTCACCAAACAAGTGATAAATGCTCAAGTCGGGTCTTACTATCTCTAGATTTGACTCTTTAATTGAGGCTATCAATTTCTTGAGTTCACCCCAATTTCTTGTTAGCCAAGTTTTCTTAGACTTAGTCTCATTTTCTCAAGAATAGACTAAGTCAATTAGGCATGAATCAATATTTGCAACCATCAATTCTCTAATTCAAGCTAGAACTAGGTTAAATATCATATACCCAATCATAAATAAGCCCTAAATCAATCACCCATTAAATACCCATACTAGGGTTGGGTCACAACCCTAGCTAAAGGTTTAGCTACTCATGGAAAATGAAGAAATTAAATAAGAAACTAAGATAAAATGCATAATAATTGATTAAGGAAAGAAAATCTAATGTTTAAATGCTAAACTAGTACAAAGTTACCCAATACAGTAAATAAAAATGGCTCTGAGTGTTCGGGCACAAAATTTCACCTAAAAATGATAAAAAGATTTATTTATACCCAGTTAAAAATATCTGACAAAATTGCCCCTGCGAAGGTTGTGTAGCCGCATAATTCTGTGTGCGGTCCACACTTTGAGACTGATTGGTCAGGTTGGCTTTTAGCGATCACATAAAAGTGAGATGCGGCTGCACTTCCTCTAATTGTGCGGACCGCACATTTTTTAGTGCGGCCGCACTCTTGCTCTTGGACTAGATCTAGGCTTTATTCTACGGACCGCACATTTATGAGTGTGGCCGTATTTTGGCATCCTGCGTCCGCACAATAATAGTGCAGTCCGAACATCTTCAAGCTCCCAAACTACAAGTCTCTGAATCTAGTCTTCTGTGGTCACACAATAATTGTGCGCTCCGCAATCTGTGAAGAAATTCTATCAGTGCTTCTTCAGAGTTTGCGGTCGCACACAGTATTGTGCGGTCCACATTATAGCCCTTTTTGACTTATTTTGGTTCTTGTCCAGTTTTACTCCTTTTTGAGTTGATTTTCACTTCTTTGGCTCGTTTCCCAATATTCCTGCAAGAAAATATATTTCATTAGTTCTCAGAAATACCTTTAAGCACTTTTGAGCTAAAACGTAAGTAAAAGAGAGCAAATAAGCGGTCAAAATCTCTACTTATCAACTCCTCCAAACTTAAACTTTTGCTTGTGCTCAAGCAATTAAGGCAATTTCTCACCTCCACTAAAAAAGGCTATTTCAGCTGGCCTAAGTTGAATCAAACACAAATCAATTGGGATCAACAATTACCCACACGCTCATGAATTATTAACAAGCCTATGATTTGAATATTAAAGCACAAATGGCTCTAATATGACGCTTGAGCATCAAGGGTTGACTTTGTTCATCAAGGAAGCTATCACTTTCATGTTGGTCACTGTGGATCCCTAAATCCTCCTCCTATACTCTCCGGAAGCTCATCTCACTCACGAATGACGAATTCAATTCAATGACTCGAGAAAGATTCGCTCATCACTCTCAAAAGAATGTCACAAGCCCAGCTCTAAGTACCATATACTTGACCCTCATGTAGATTACCACTAATGTAAGCTTGCTCGGCTTGATATCACGTAGAGCTTTTTTGGCATGTAATGAAGGCTTTTGGACTAAGGAGGGAAATATCGGAATGGAATTGGTTCATCTTTCCTTTAGCACTTCATATTCTCTTTTTGACTCTTACTTTGCCGACTCTTTGAGTCATTTTCTTTTCCCTTAGGGGGATTAGAGAGACTTGACATCACTCTTTATTTGTCATGCTATTCATACTTTCCTTCTTTGTTTTCTCCCTGCTTTGAACTTTTGCTTTCTTTTGCATTTTTTCAACCATTTCACATTATTCACTTTCTTTTTGTGTTTTTCTTTTGTTCTTCCTTTCTTTTTCTTTGCCTTTCCTCTTCTTCATTTCTTTTCTATTTTTGTGCCTTGAAACTATCTTTAAACTCCTCGTCTCTCCCCCAAACTTATGTTTTTGCCATTTGAATCACATGAGTGCTAAAGAAAGTTCGGGTGCCAAGAGAGAGTCACTATAAAATAGGTAAAGGCTTGTAATGGGGTTATCGAATAAAAAGGCTTTAGTCTCAAAAGGGTTTACTAACGATGATATCATTGGTGGGCCATGGAAGGTTTCAAAATCAAGAAAATCCTACAATCACTTCTCAAGCGAGGCTAACTTAGAATTTCGCCTAGAAACACATTCGGGGCAATTTCTTGGCTAAGGGTTACTACTTCTTGCTCGCTTTGCTGCAATCGAGCCTCCAAAACAACGACCTTAGTAGCTTTGGTTTCCAGTTCTGAGAGGCGGAGAACAGTTCGGATCGTTCCACCAAAAGTTAATTCCATTCAGAAGTAAGTTCCTCCTTCTCACGAATCAACCTCTGAAGTCCCTCAGAAGCAAGAAAGTTGGCCTACAAAACAAAAAAAAGTAAAACTTATAATACATTCATACAAAAGTAGAAGAAATAACAAAGAAAGAAAGGAACATACCGATGTGGTGTTGTGCATGGCGTTGTTCAACACTCTCCCGAAAGTGACTGAATCTTTTCCCAGCCCGATAATTAACAAGCTCCACCAGCCGGGATAGCAAGTTGTATCCGGTAGAGACTGAAAGAGTAATGTTCCTCCTCCTTTGTGGATCTTCAAAAAGGGCAGCATAATTTTTCCCTAAATTCCCATGAACTGGGGATTGTGTAAGAGGAACACCCTCTTCATGGTCAGGTACGGCCGGTGGAGGCGATGTAGCAATTGCTGGTGGAAGAGTGGATGATGATAGAAGTGATATAACAGTTGCTGGTATTGGTGAAGATGGAGATGAAGCTGATGGAATTGAAGAGTGAGAAGCAGATGCATAAAAAGCAGTGCTGGTTGTTGGATGCTCGCCAACCAAAGACGTCAAGGACCCGGAACTCAGCCCGCAGTACCGGGCACAACAATTAGGGCCTGAAAATGGGAGTTGACATTATCTACCAAATTAAACTCTCCATAAAGTTCTGAGGCATCGTCCTCGATTGGTGTAACTCTCTCAACAGGTCGAGCATCATGTTGAGATGATGAGGATCATTGTCTTCTATATAGAGAAGCTCCCTCATCACTAGCTTCTTTATCATCATCAATCATCACGGTGTCTATGACCGGCCCGAAGGAGGATCGGTCAACATCGCCACCGGAGATGATTCAGGGGCATCAATCTTTGCCCTCTTATTCTTTTTCTCGGCCGCAGAGGAATGTCTTCTCTTTGGTTGTTTATCCTCCGGCCGGGGACTCAGTAAAGAAATGTTTTCTCCCAAAACAGGCCTGAAGATACCTGTTCGATTAAGTGCCTCCTGAAGCAGCCTCGCTGCATCAGCAAGATCAGTCAAGGCGTCCTCCTCGGGGACAACAATAGAGCCCACAGGTAGACCTAATTTCCTAAACAAGTCAGAAGGGTTCAACCAAGTTCTCTATATACAAAAAATGGAAGCAAGGTAAGTTAAAATTACCATAATTTTTGGCTTTTCACCCGTATTTAAGGGCCAGTTCTTTCCACAAACGAGTTTCGGACGTCGTGATGTCCAAGATCTTTTGAACCCAATGGTCCAAGCCTTCCATCACCGGTGGGATCCATAGAGTTGCTGAAACAAAAAAAGGATGGAGGATCAATACAGCTATAGAAAAATATTTAGTAAAAGTAAATACTAAACAAAGAGATTATGAGTGCGGTTCCAAGCGGCCGGAAAGGATGAAGCCATTGTCGGAATAATGTCGTTGGTGGCGACTGCAACGAACCATTCCATCCACCCACGGTTGTTTTCATCATCTATACTAGACAGTAAAGCATGATGGCCACACTTGCAGAGGTTTATTATTCCCCCACGGAAGATTTTGGGAGAATAGAGATTCATCATATGCGCGAAGGTTAGCTCCTCTCCAGTGTCCTGGCACAAGCGTCGAAGGAAGGCGACCGTCCTCCACGCTGAAGGACTTACCTGTGCCAAACACACCTGGTAGCAAAGGCAAAACTCCGCAATCACGGAATCAAGCTCTCCACTCAAAAAAAATGCACCCAAAGTAAAGAAATACGTGTAAAAATATGTAAGACCTTCCTTGGGAAGGGTCACTCGCTCCGATAGATCAGGAGCAATGATATCCAACTCATGGCAGCGACAATCTTCCTTCACAGTAGGAATACTGGAAGGACGAATGGAAGAAGGGTACCTACTAACAGCCCATGTATGATGGTTAGCAGTAGGAAATTTCTCTTCTAAGTCCTTTGTGGTACTGAGTGTCCTTGGGATGATGGAACCCATCGTTAGAGGAGTAGAGTCCTCGGCTTTGTTCTTGTTCTTTGAAGAACCGGCACGCTTGGAGGTAGAAGCCATTGAATAAGAAGAAGGAAAAGGTTTTAGTTTGAAGAGAATTAGAGAGAGAATGGAGAACAAAGATGCAAATCACAAATTCGAGAAATTATGAAGTGCAAAGGAAAAGAATGATGCGTATAAGCAAACTTTTGGCGGCTAAATTCATGGCCATGATTACCTCGATAATCGGCAAAAGTTGTGCTGAATCGTAGGATGACTCGTGTTCGGGGCATTAAATGCGGAGAGACGTGTGTCTAATCAACTGTCAGAAGCCTTCAGAGGGAGTTATAGTAATTCGTGCCAAAAGAGTTTCTACCAACTTCCCGTTAACACAAAGTTATGTCACCGAAAAGTACGGGGACTATCTGTATAGGGTGAAATATGATATGACACGTGGTCATCTAAAGGAAAGACACGTGGAATCCCTGACGGGGATGGCCGAAGACCGAACGCAGCCATTCCGCTTATCACCGGAAGGGATAATGTTCATAAAGGTGTATTAAATGCTCTACGCTCGATAGCATTTAGTAAGGAATATTCTGCAGCATTAAGAGCAACAGCCTGTTACAAAGAATTTGGCATTTATATTCACTATTACAACTTCATCAGTGACCCTCATAATTGACATTAAAGGAGGGCACGATCCTAGGACCTCCTTCCCTATACGCAAGTATAAATAGTGCGTATAATTATCATTATAAAGGACACGAAATTTTCTGACAAAACTTACACCACATTCTATAAAAAGCTTAATACAATCTTACTTTTCCGCTTTTTGATCTCATCATTGTTGTGCCCGAAAATTCTGTTCCCGGAACTGTCATCTCTGCTGTTTCATCTACATTTTAAGGCTAAGTATTGTATATTTCTTCAATTATTGCATTATTTCATAATCAAATTAGTTCACTTGTCTAGAAATTACGTATAAACCGTACCGTTTTATGAGTAAACGATTTCTAAATTTGTATATATTACAAGAATTGTTTAAGACAAATATAAAATTTGAACAAAATTACTGGATTCGACCGAACCTTAACTTTGTGCTCCGTCCCTCAGTACCAGCATTGCGGGTTAATTTCATGCGTAATCTACATTAATGAGTGTTTGTTTCTCTTTTCTTTTCACGTTAGAGATGCTTAAATCAATTCATTTTTTAGTAACTCATGCAAGTATAAATGGATTGTAATACTTATGGCTCGTTTGTTTATTTTACCTAACGGATTGAACATAAATATTCCAGCAAACTATTGAGTTAAAACGGTTTAAATAGTATAACAGGCACATATATACTATTGGCAGGTTGCCACATAATTTTATTTAAGAATATCAGTAGTTTAATCATCAGGATAGTTGTAATATGCATGAGATTCCTCCATTGTTAACCAGCGTTTTAGGATTATAAGCTTTGAAAATAGAGAAAATCTTGGTAATTATGATCTTTATACTGTGCAAATTCATATTAATTAGTCGAGCTAGTGGCCGAATACCTAATAATCTATATCTATACTATATTAAAAGCACGAAAACCTTTAGCGAAATGTGGTTTGTCTTTTTTACCCTTTAAAAATATAGTTCACACTGAATTAAATAGTAATTTAAATATTTACCTAATATGTAGGAATTGCCATTTAATTATTTTTCTAATATCTGGGATATTGAAATCAACTATAATTCTGATTATTAAAATTTCTATAACTGAATTATGTAGAGAATCTTATATTTAGGATTCCAAAAGTAATTAAAAAAATTTAAATATATTTTTCCGTATTTCAAGCCCGTTAATATTAAAGTTGTTGTAAACTATAATATTTTTTTATCATTCAAAATTTAGAAATTAAGTACTCATATTTGTACTACCTTTTTCCGTAGATTAGCACTATTTTAAAGCTACTAAAAATAGGTAAACATAAGCTATATATAACACACAAGTAGAATACTCATTGTATTTGGCAAAATTAAAAGGAACATAGAAATATTGATAAAAATTAAAGAACAATAATTGTAATTTTCTTTTGTTCATCAATTGAATTTTCTCATGAAATTTTAAATGATATTAGCCAATCTATTTTTTGACAACTTTGTCTAAGTATTCTTTTTCTATTTTTTGACAAGTTTGTCTAAGTAATTTTTTTTACATGTTGTACGTATAACGTAGGACTCAATTTAAAATTGAGTTTGAAATGTTTACTTTAGTTTCTTACAAGTTTTGGGGGGCTATTTTCCTTCTGATGTATTTTATAATATGACATATTTCAGTGATTTAGATTCTTAATATACATTAGCACAGTAAAATCAGGGGTTTAAATTCTCATCATACATTCACAATTTTATAATAATAATAAATAAATTGAAAGAGATAATTGAATAGAAAAAGATTAACTTATCTCATTTCTAAACATTATTCAGTTCAGGTAAATAAATATGCAACATGAAACATGGAATAGGTTAAATTCGTGCTTGAGATGAAGAGTTCTAATCCCAGCTATATTATTTTGGAAGTACACATACTTTTATTTTAGGGAAAAGGACCTAAACTACACATAGCATTTACTAAATGGTTTACGGATATCCTCCGTCCACCTATTCGTCCAAAAAAGCACCCATATGTTAATTTTAGTTTCAATTTTGATAGGAAAGACTAGTTTACAACTGGTATTTGTAGATGGACCAGTGAGAAGTTCTGCAAGAAATCAATTGAATTTTAGCCATGATATCTTTTATTGTTCCTTACCAAAATTGTTTCATATGCTTAATATTCACTTGCGAAATTTGTGGGTGAATGTATTGGGTTGTGGCGACAGAAACTAATGAATTAAAAATCCCTTTCTTGATTGAAATATTGGTTGTGTGCTAGTCTTCTGTAATTGTCCCAAAATAAAATTAAACAGAAAAAGCAAATAATGGTGCCACATTTACTAGTACAAAAGACAAATTTCTGCTAGATCTATTTGAATAAATTAATTGGGAGAAGAAATTAATTTGTTTTTTTTGGGGGGGGGGGGGGTCAAATATATTATATTCGGACATGCTAGAGGGAGAGTAAATATAAACCATTTGCCAAACAATAGGGATAGTTTTAACCTTTTTCCGTTTATTTTATACTAATGTAAAGAATTTTGTATTACTAAATTTAATACATAATATCTAATGTCATTGAAAGACAATTTGGAACATTACATAGATGTTATTAGATTTTATCATGTGAAATTTATTTTGTTATAAGAAATAAAAATAAGAGATGTGAGTGTAATTCTTAAACCGTAATAGAAATTTGCGTTATAAATAGAATTTCGGAGAAAAGTTTTAGTATTTATCCCAAGTTGTAATTATAGCTAAATATTAAAACTTGGGATGAGTTAATATTAAGTTTTAAATTAATGGAAAAAAAAATTCTTTAATATGTAAAATAAACAATTAAATTGGTTAAGTAACAAAAGAATCTGATTCAATTTTTTCCCTAAAATTATCATATAAGTAAAAGTATTTTTCAAATGAAAAAAACTTCTAGCATTCATATATTTGTTCCATAAGAAGTGCATTAACGGTGAAATAATAAGAAATAGAGCAAGATCGATTATTGTGAAATATTAAGAGTCAAATCTGTAAAAATGCAAATTTGAAACAATAAAGATGAAACAGGAGAAGAAAAGTTATATTCTATATGATTTGTTATTAATTATTATTATTATTAATATTATTTTGTAAATATTCTTACAAATTGAACTCCCTATATCTTTTTAATATATTTAGTTGTTTGTTGTAAAATATTAATTTAATATTAATCATAGACTTTATTCATATGTATCTTTTTTTTCTAAGAGCTATAGGGCAAATCTATCATTCTCGAATCTCAAAAAGACCAAGAGATTATATTTTTAAATTCGTGCTATTTGCCAAATCTTTGATCTGATTGTGATAAGTAAGTTTTGTGTTACTTTTTTGTTTTTGATATTAGATACAAAATAATAATAATTTTTATAAGATATTTCACATAATTTTAAGGACCTCTATGATGCATAATTTCTTCTTTTACTGAACTAGCTAAAGTGAAATTAACATTCTATCAAGTTTAGGAACTTACTTTTTTTTTTTTTATCTCAAACACTTTGTTTAATGTTACTTATTTTAATTCTTTAAGACGGTATATTTATTGATATAGGAAACACGCGTAGCGCGTACCCTAAGATTAGTTATATAAAACAAAGTAAGTAATTTCGAAGTCTTGACCTTGCTAATTCTTTGACAGTGACTAATTAATTTGTAGGAGATCCATGGTGTGTTTGGTATGAAGGAAACCATTTTTCGAAAAATACTTTTTAATTTTTTCATGTTTGATTGGTTTAAATATTTTGGAAAATATTTTTCTCCAATTGGAGGAAAATATTTTCCTTATCAAGAGAAGGAAGAAAATATTTTTCAAAACTCTTTCTCAATCTTCCCCGCCCTCACCTAAGGCTGGCAAGTGGGTCGGTCCAGGCCCGGGACCGCGGGCCAAACGGGTCAGGATCGTTAAGACCGAATTTAGTGGGCATGGGCCGGTCATGTGCTTTGGGCCCGCCAGAACCGGGATCATTTGGCATGTCAGGGCCCGGGAGATGTCCCTTCGCGGGCCAAACGATCCCAACGGTCAACTTTAACAAAAAAAATTAATTTAAAAAATAGCCGTTTAAATTTATATATATATGTGTGTGTATGTATTATTTTTAATTGGTTATATATATTTGTGTGTGTGTTTTTAATTACTTATAATAATATAATAATATAACCTTTTTATTCTCCATTACTTCGTGTCTCCTTTATATAATAATATAATAAAATAACCCCCTTATTTTCCATTACTTCCTGTCCTCTTTATATAATAATATAATAAAATAACCCCTTTATTCTACATTATATTTTGTCCCCTTTATATAATAATATAATAAGATAACCTATATTTTTAAAAAAAATTAAAATCTGGTGGGCCCACTTAGCCCATTTAACTCGTGGGCCAGAACCGTTTAGCCCTGGCCGATTTTTACAAAAAGACTGTTTAGCCCGAGCCCGTTTGGCCCGTTTAATTTGGGACCAGACCGGGACCGGCCCACTTGGCCCGTTTGGACCAGCCTACTTCGCATCACCAACCCATCCCATACCCACCCACCTAACCCCACCCCATGCCTTCTTACCCCACCCCCTCTCTTAGAAAAGACTTTTGTTTTTTCAAATTTAAGTTTTTTTTCGTCACCACCCACCCTACTAACCCCTCACCCCCACACTGCCCCCTTCCCCCAATTTCCCCACCCCCGCACAATTTTTTCTTTCTTTTTTGTTTTGTAATTTCAAATTTCTGTTTTTTCTGCACCCACCCCCATACCCTCCCCCAACAAAAAAAAGTTCTTTTTTTACCTTTTTTTTTTGTAATTTCAAAATTTTGTTTTTTCATTTTTCTGCAACCCCCCACCCCAACCCCCGAAAAAAAAAATTTATATTTTCAGTTTTAGTTTTTTCATCTTTCGGTTTACATGTTCGAAATTTTACAAGTTCCAAAGTTATGAGTTCGGAGATTTATGTGTTTAAAAGTTTACGCGTACCAAACACCGAGAAATGAATAAGATTACTACTTGTTTTTCAAGAAAATATTTTTTTGAAAACTATTTTCCACAGAAAATATTTTTCGTTATACCAAACACACCCCGAATGGTACCTCTTTTTCCAAAATTATCTACTTTGGTTTCTTAACTTTTATCATTAATTTATGTTATGTTGAATTCTAAGTATGACTATTACTTCAACAAAGGCATATTCTTTTTCATGATTCCACTAAATATTTTTTTTTATAATAGGTAAATGTAAGACTTGAACTCAACCCCTTCTAATTCTGATATCATTTTAAAGCGTTTGACAATCTTTATGTAAAAGTTTAATCCACGAACTATGTCCATTTATAAGTAGTTTATTACAAAAATTGGTCAATTCATAAAATATTACTAATATTGGGCAATTAGCTATTTGTAGCCAAAAATATGTCAAAAGTTTGCTTTCTTTCGAGTGAGTGTTATTAGAATCGATTGGGTACATCTTAAGGAGTTTGTTTAAATTGAAAATTTGAAGTAGAAGATGAACATGAAAAAAATGATGTGTATTACACCGTGTATCATTTATGTATCACATAGGTATCATATTTGTATCAAATGTGTATCACATGTATATCACATGGACTCGATTTTAACTACGAATTTTGATACCAAATCGGTCCAAATCACCTTCAATCTTCCTCAAATTTTGTATATTGACTCGTCTATATGTTTTCAATGAATTTCAACAATATCCATTGAAAAGTATTCTTTTTTGCTTAGATTTTTGGAATCATGTATATTTCTTTTGTATTTTATCACCTTATTTACTACCTCATCCATGAACTTTCCTTTCTGTCTTGCATATAATGGTGTTGATCATGCTTAAAAATATGGAAGGATATCTTTGCGTGTAATTCTTGGAGAGAAAGAATCTTATTTATTTAAATTTTTAATTTTTATATGTGTTTGGTTAGTTTTGGTAAGTTTATGATTAATGGCTAAAGGTTGGTAAGTTAGCACTTATTTGGGATAATTCTGTAAGATTTTCTTTTTTATATATATAAATAAATAAGCATTTCAGGATTTTGTTGGTGGCTCCGAACTGTGCAAAAGGAATTAATTCTCATTTCTTGTCTCTAACAAAAAAAATCAGAAATAGCCAAATTTACAACTGATAATTAAAAAATAGCCATAATTTCAAAATAATGGAAACTTAACCACTTTTTATGTAAAGATAAAATCTGAACAAAAATACCCGTAAAAATTCAGAAATATTCCAGCATAATATGCTGGAGTTCGAATTTTTTATATATGTAATTCCAGTATAATGGGCTGGAACTTTTCGGGTGTTGCAGTTTCAACATAATATGCTGGAAGTTTATTCACAGGAGCTCCAAAATCCAGCATATTATGCTGGAATTTTCCGTATTTCAGCAAAATAGTGGCTATTTTGTAAAAACTTTGCAAACATTGATTACTTTTCAATTACCGATCCGAAAACTGACTATCCCATGTTATTTTCACCAAATTAAAAACACATCAACCGCAGTCCCCTCATATATCATGGAGGGTTATACTTTAATTAATATTATGGTCGATGAGGTGTCAATGGGCTGATTTTCACAGAACAGGTAGAACATTAACAAAGTAGCCACATAGAGTAGCATCTTATAAATTAGGAAGTAGAAAAGATAAAATATAGGTAGAACATGACTGTTATATTATTGGATCACCTTTGTCCAGATTATTAAATTTATCCCATTTGATTGTCTTAACTAGTTATATTTATTATTATCGTATAAGAAAAAAAATAATACTCCTGTAAAGTCAACCAATAAAGAGTTTTCTCATTCCTTTATTTAAATTTTAAAACAATCTGTCAAAGTCATCAGACTCAGCTATGCCGACGGATTCCATTGAAGGTATATACTTGAATCTGCCTAATAGATCACCATGGGTTATTCAATTAAAAATAACAAGAGAACTTTTACTTTTCTACCTATTCTTATTTTTCTCAAATATATAATTGCAAGTTATAGTAATTCTTTAAACAAAAACTACGTGTTAACGGAATTATTAAATTCATTTGTTGAATATGACGTGTAAACCGTGATTCCCAACTTGTGTATTTATTTTCCTTAAGAAAAGAGTTAAACCAATTAAATCGTTATCGTTTTCTGAATTTTCAATATTTAATTAAAAGAATTAGTGATTCTTTGCATTAAGACCACTTTTAATCACTGATTGAGAAGCGATATAAGTTTTTTTTAGTGGGTCATTTGAGACGTAAAGTATCTTTATTAGGTTTCTGATTAAACTAATCAAGATCTTTTGAATTTAAAAGAGATCACTAACGAAGAAGTTTTTCCGCATAAATTGAATAGAATAAGATGGATTTAACATTTCAACCTTAATTAGTCATTAGATGTTTAATTTGTGGTAGCCATCATTTGATAATTTAATGGGATATACTTGAATTGTATCTTAATTAAGAACCTAAGTGCTTTTGTTACGTCTTGATAAGGACTTATTTAATTATTAAGGGCCTTAATTAGTTAAAAAGGATAATGAGCAGTGTTGATTCTTCGCAGCACAAAGGGTTACTATTTTATTTGTTTTTTTGTTTTTGGTGAATAATGAAGTTTTACTAGAAAACAAGAATATTTAACATATTAGGAAGTAGGTAAATAACACTTTCCTATGGATTGCGTAGACAATCATGCCTATAGCTCATTTTATTTTTATTTTTATTTTGTGTTTTTTGTTCTTTACAAATTTTAAGAAAATAGACATATCCTAAATCATATTCTAACATAATAGAATATGTTATAGTCAACCCTCACAACCTTACTTGGAGTCATAACCTACACAAGCTTATCCCATTTCAGTTTTAGAAGCAAACTTAATTCACAATTCAAATGCTTTAAGGTACTCAAAGTCAAATAATAAAAATAATATTTAAAAAATTACATATTGCATCGCGTATTCACTCAATAGTAGAAATGACTTTCTTTGTATTCAAACCAATTAGTATCTTTCTTAATTATTTCCTACCATTTATATTAACCTCAATAGATGCCTTAGTGACACTCCTAATCAGTTATTGGTATAATTTAATCATTTTATTTATAAAAACACAATTAGCATTCACAATTTACGCTTTCAGCACCAAAGGGCAAAACTTTGGCTCCACTTCAGACACATATGTCTTAAGACAATTTTTTACATGCAAAATTTACGCTTAACATGCACTTTAGACGAATGCATTTGAAGTGTATCCAATTTTTTGTATGTATTTAAGACGTTTTCGTTTGAAGTCCCACACTTCAAACAAAATTTGTAACTTCAGACGTTGATTGTGCAACTTAGTCGCATGATTCTAAAGTTGTGTTAGAAATAAGTAAAATTACAAAAAAAAAAAATAATTAAACTTTAAGTTATATCTTAAACTGTAGTCCCAAAATCGGTTATTTGTGGTAAAAATAGCACGGGCTAGCCAGTTTTCGGACTGGTAATTAAAAAATAGCAAGCGTTTGCAAAGTCATTGAAAAATAGTCACTATTTTGCTGCAACACGGACCGGTCCAGCATAATATACTGGAGATTGGTGCACTTGTGTATGAACTCTCAGCATATTATGCTGGAACTCCAACACGCGGAAAGTTCCAGCATAATATACTGGAGATTGGAGCACATGTGTATGAACTTCCAGCATATTATGCTGGATCGGTATATTATACTAGAACTCCAATATATTATGATGGAATATTTTTCGGATTTTGAATAGTATTTTCGTTCAGATTTATGTTTACATAAAAAGTATTTAAATTTCGGCTATTTTTGAATTTTTCCCTTATTTATGCACTCTCCCCCGATCTATGCAATGGGCCTATTAGTCCAATTAATGGAAGTGGTTTGGCAACTAAGTTTCTCCACTAATTTATGTTGCAAAGCCCAGTAGAAGAGGAAATTCAATATGGTTTTTATTGAGGTTGATTTCTCCACAAACAGAATCATTTGAGGTTGCTGTTTAGATTTTCTTTCCATTTAAGAAATTAATATAAAAATAGCATCGCCGCTACTCATTCAGATGGAAGATTATACTTTCACAAGTTTTACCGGCGGGGCATAATTTTGGTATAGGATTCAATTAGTAGCTCATGTCTACCGAAGTAGTTTAGAAGTGTAATCTTAGAAAAAAATTTACACCGCTACTTTCTCAATATAGGGTAGTATCTTGCACGACTCAAAGCGATTCCTTAATTAGCTTATTTTTTCTTCTTTGAGTCCCTAAATCATGAGAAATTAGAGGCGGAGTAAAAATTTAAAGCTTATGGTTTCATGATTCTACTTTATTTAAGTTATTGAGTTTTAAATTAATAATTTGTATATATTCAACGAATTTCTCAAAACTGTATATGAGTAAAACCGAGGCTAATGAGTACCACGATTTTCCGATGAGGCACGAAGCAAAGACATGACCGCAAGGAATCAGAATCGAAGCCGGGAACCTCTCGCATCAAGGCCCGAATAAAACACCTGCCCCGGAGCCATCGAGACCACGCCCCGGGTCCAGTTCGAGTTCCAAGACGTCGGAGAGCATTACCAAACGACCGCACACGATTAACAAAGGGTCGTGATATCTGTGTCCAACTGGATATCATAGCGTGAATCTCGGCCCGTATTGACGGTAGATTAGTGATTATCGAAAAAGAAGATTTTTACCTTTCTTAAAATTGTGCTTAGGGTAAAACTCCCCTACTATATAAATAAGAAGCTGGTTATTCATCAAGGACACTATAACACGCATATCAAGGCAATATACATTTATTTTTTGTGCTTTTAAAGGTTATTCAAAGTACTTGATTTTACTCATAGCTCTTCGTAAGTGTTTGGTTCTGAACCGGAGGCAGGTTACTTGTTAAGCTTATAACCGATCCCAGATCCAACATTGCTACTAGTTTGGTTATTTATTCTGTCTTTAATTTGCTTATCTAACGTCATTAATTACTTGTATTGAATTAGTCCATATAACCTTAAAATCGCGTATAAATTCAATTGTTATCCATTTTTAAGGGTAAACAATTTGGCGCCCACTGTGGGGCTAACGATAATAGTGGTAATTTGATATAACTTTCCATAACACACTATGTTTTACGCTTGTTCTTTGAGATTTTACATTCAGGTCAACTTAAGAATGTCAAACTCTCAATCTGCTCACTTGAACGTTGATGCTGAGTCTGGCCACCATGGCGAAAACAAAAATATAGTACCTAGCAACGAGGTGGCCCCTGCTGACTCTAACGGAGTCCCGGTTGTGGACCCAATCAATAGCATCTCACATGTGGCCATCGATGCAAACCTGTCGACCGACCCCAAGAACAGCGTTCACGGAGGAGCCCGATCAACAGCTCGAGGTACGTACGACGGTGAAGGCAACGCGATCAATTTGCTGTCACACCCCCTTTTACCCCAAAAGATATATATGTTATGGATAGTTGTGGGTTAAAGTTATTTCAATTAAAGTGACAATTTTGAAATAGGGATTATTTTATTGTTTAGAGTCGCCACTTGAAATTGATTTTTTTGGTGTTCCAAGTCACATTTTATTAGAATCCATATTCAAAGGAAGATTTGACTCTTTTATTATTTGGTCTGCGAAAATAAAGTTCGGATAAAGAATTTTGTTGACCAGGGAGAAGGCGTAAGGCACTTCCCCAGTCTCATGGTTCTAGCACAATCGCTTTTATTGACTAAAATGGCTTGAATTAATCTTGAACAAACTGTGTTTTATTGGTTTACATGTTTTGCCTATCCGCTGATATTTCTTGATTATTCAGAAAAATTAAAGATTGTTTTGAATAATAAGGTGTCATAACCACACTACGCAATCGAATGCGTGATCGAGATGAAGTTTATTAATTTTGTCATAACAGTGCTACGCAAACGAATCCGCAGTCATTAAAAAGGATTATTAGCACGTTATTTACTTTTGAAAAATTACTACATTTGTGCTTTGGGAAAAAAATTAACTTTTTGAAAATTATTAAATGATACTACCGCGCCACGCAAGCGAATCCGCGATTATGGCAAAAGGATTAGAAATTAATTAAAACTATTGGCTATGAAATGAAATTGATGAATTAAATGTCAATAATCACGCTACGCAAGCGAGTCCTTAAAGTTAAAGCGCGCCTACTAGTTGCCTAGCATTTAGAATTAATTATTAAGGAGACTAAGTTGTAAAGTTATTTTAATAACAGAAAATCTGATTTTTATTGAGATTATTTGAGTAAAAATAAAAATATAAAAAGTTGGGTCAACTTTTATTTTAAAGAGTGGACAACCATTAATTTAAAAAGGAATGGGCCAGCTATTTGAGTATTAAAACTGCTGGCCCTTTTTGGACATGCTTTGGCGTTGGGCCAGCACTTGCTTATTTAAAAACAATAGTGGGCCAGCTTTGTTAATACTGAAAATGGGCCAACATGTCAGCTCATTCGGCCCCTTATTCTTGTTAACCCAATCTTATTAATTTCAAACGTTCAACTAGCAACACTAAGCTTTAGTAACTGACTAAACAACCCATCCCATTTCTATGTATCTTAAGAAGGTGACTTCTATTTTTTACTAAGCTTAAAAAAAAATACTAAAGAGAACTAACAAGAGAAATACGAAAATTAGGAAAGGAAGAAATATTTAAGGAGAATTGACCAAAGAAATACAAAATTAAGAACAAACAAACATAGATAACAAGAAACTAACTCTAAAACAAGAATATTATTATTGTTGTAATAGACTAATAAAATGGATCATTGAGTGATCTTTTGATAATATTAGTACTTCCAGGCTCCAGCAGGACTTCTAATAAAGAGAATGGTAAAGATCCTATAGCAAAAGCTCCGGAGAACCAGTTTCGATCTCGGTATCGTGTCAGCATGAAAAGCTCGCTCGAGTCGTGTCTAGGCAAGAGCGACATAAGGAAAGAAGAAAAATAAAAAGGAAAAGAAAAAGAGTAGAGGCAATGGTAGCGGCGGGAGGTGGTCACCGGAATTTGGACGGAGTTTTGGGTGAAAACCAAGGGGAAATGGTAGGTACCGTGGAGCACTATCCATTCGTATATATATTGTGGGGTGGTAGTGGCCGGAGTTCTTTAATTTTGGAAAAATAAGCAACGGCTATGATTTCTTAGATCTAAAAATCGTGAAATTTGAGCGGGTTTTGAGGGATTTGAATTGGAGATCTAGAGAGAAGAGGTTGAGGGGATTGTATGGTGCGATTTTGGGGTGGTTTGGACGACAATCGCCACTGGTGGGCGAGTTTCAGCGGCGGAGCAAGGTGGCAATAGGTGGAGCGACAACTGGTCTAAGAGAGAGGGAAAAAAAAGGAAGAAGGAAAGAAATAAAGGGAAAATGGGGCAAATTTTTTGCCTCTATGGGTCTTAAATACCTAGAAGATAGATCAAATTATGACCGTTGAATGAGGAAGAGATGAATGGCTGAGATTTAATCTTGGCTCATTTAATGAAATGATGTCGTTTTGAACCAAGTCTTGCCCAACCATTTTTGGACTGGGTTGGCCGAATTGGACCACTGGTTTTGCATGATTTTGGCCCAACTAATGAAACAAAAACTAATTGGCCTAAGAATTTCGGTAGTCTTAAGCAAACCTATAAAAGAAAAGAAGAGAAGTCAGCATGATGTGAGCTAAGGACACGATAACAACTATTTAAATGGGAACCTTACCATGAGAACGGGCCTCACATCGGCCCTTCGACAACTTGCGCCATGAGCGCTCGAAGTATGACATATGTTTGCAGATGCCTTGAATTCACTCCTTAAGCCGGGGGGACCGCATTTGAAACCCGGGAAACAACTACACAATCACAAGAGTGAATGAAAGGAAAGAAAATGAAGAAAAATTGACACTTAAGGAGAGGCTGCACTTATGAGATAGCATTCCATTTCTTAGGGAATGGCATGAACTCGGGAGGAATCAAGTCTTTGGTCTTCACCTGAACGAAACGCCCCTGCCAGCCCTGGTCTCAATCTTCATCAATGCTCGAAAAGGTAGGCCTTGCTGGCCCAGTGAGTAAGCTTGATTAGTCCCCCTCAGAAGAATCGGGGACTATATAAACGGAGTAGATGATCGATGGTGAACCGACGAGACTCGAACTTATTCACGAAGTAACGAAGGAGGATCACGATCCTTCATAGAGAAGGGTGGATTTTACCCTAGGCATACCTCGTATCTCTTACAAAAATATAAAACAACTGGGTTCACCGGACCCAACGTGAAGGGGTAAGTGTAAACACTTAAGTACCCCTCCACGTGGGTAGTAATAGCGTCCTCGGGCCTAGGGACCACCACGTCCTTACCTTCCCAATTACAGTCCTCTCGGACCACGAGAAGGATGTCTTCGGTCATGAAGCATATGTATCTTGAAGTTCCTTCACCCCGGTCCTGCTTGGATGAGGGTTTCTCAACCTTGAAGTCATCCGTAATAGAACAACCCCCGGGAATAAACACTTTCAAAGGGACCGGCTGCCGACTCAGTGGCAGCCACGTCGGGAGCAGTCGCCTCGAGGATAACTATTTCGGGATCGACTGCCTCAGTACCAGCGGCCGATTGGGAAGATGAAGAGGCAGCCTGTTGGGGAACTGATTTGGAAGAACAAGTTTGAAGGCTGAACAACGGGATATGAAGAATTTAAGAAGATCTCGGCAAGAATCTAAGAATAATTATGAAAATTTCAAGATCAAAAGATGAAGGTATGAAGGTTTGAAAGAAGTTGATGATAGTTGGGAAGATCGAAGGTAAAAGCTTGGTCGAAAAGTAGAAAAAGAACAAAGGATCGAAGCTTTTATAGGAAAGTAGGCGACGCTTCGCATTCGGAGGCAACCAGCCGATGATTGACACGTGTCCGACGTAAGAACGACACGACTGATGGGACGCTTCGGCTCCTTCGTTTTAACGTACATAAGAAGGAACCGGAGAACTTCTATTGTTTCCCATCGTTTCGGTAAGCCTACTCTCTGAAAAACGAGGGGACTATCTCTCTATGGATAAAATATAGGCTAATGAGTACCCCGATTTTTCGGTGAGGCAAACGAAGCAAGGACATGACCGCAAGGAATCGAAATCGAAGCCAGGAGCCTCTCGTATCACGGCCCAAGCAAAATAACTGCCCTCGGAGCCATCGAGACCATGCCCCCCGGGTCCGGTTCGAGTTCCAAGACCTCAGAGAGCATTACCAAATGACCGCGCATGATTAACAAAAGGGTCGTGATATCTGTGTCCAACCGGATATCACGACGTGAATCTTGGCCCGTATCGGCGGTTGATAAGTGATTAGCGAAAAAGGAAGATTTTTACCTTTCTTAGAATTGTACTTAAGGTAAAACTCTCCTACTATATAAAGGGGAAGCTTATTATTCATCAAGGACAATGTAACACGCATATCAAGGCAATATATATTTATTTTCTATGGTTCTAAAGGTTATTTAAAATTCTTGATTTTACTCATAGTTCTTCATAAGTGTTTGGCTCCAAACCGAAAGCAGGTTACTTGTTAAGCTTATAACTGATCCCCGATCCAACATTGCTACTGGTTTGGCTGTTTATTCTGTCTTTAATTTGCTTATCTAACGTCACTAATCACTTGTATTGAATTAGTCTATATATCCTTAATACCGCGTATAAATTCGATTATTATCTATTTTTAAGAATAAACAAAAACAAATATAAAATTCAGAATAAAGCTATTAGATTCGACCGAACTCGTAACTTGTTTTCTTGCTCCACCCTATAAGACATTGTAGTCATAGTCATGCGTCAAAAATTTCAAAAGGGGAATGCCGGTCCCCTTGATGTGTACTGCTATTGATAATAATAGAACTGACCTTTGAAGAGTCAGTCTGATGTAAAAAGTGTTTGTGCATTTGAGTTACTCATCAATCATTCACCATTTACCAGATTGTTCTAAGGCAGAAAAAAACAATTTCAACAGAATTATTGGAACTGAGAGCGGTCTAACAGAATTATCCTTTTCTTTTTTTTCGGTGGCAACTGATAAGTCACTTTCATTAGTAGAAAGATTTGATATTCACTGACACTTCAAATTGCGCAAAATATAAAATTAGCTGTATTAATTATGTACGTTAGTATATATATATATATATATATATATATATATATATATATATATATATATATATATATTTGACAAATATTATTTTTGGGAGTGCTAAAAATATATATTTTTCTATAAACTCTACACAATCAAATAATTTATTTGAGGCAATATAATAAAAATAATAACAAACTTGTTATAATGAGTTAAATTACATTGAGCGCAAGAATTTTTACAATGTCAATGCTTAAATGTTTGGCCATAATTCTTTTTTTTCTTTTAAAATATTATTTGCTTATAAAAAGGGACCAGCTTTAGAGCAATTTATGAAGATGAATTTTTCAATTTCAAAAAGTGATTTAGACTAGTTTTTCAAGTATTTGAAGTTTTCTTCTCACAAAATTTCAAATGTTTTTCAAGTAAAATATATATGTATGTCCGAATACAATTTCAACTTCTAAAAATTATTTTTCATCTCATCCTCGAGAACTCTTTTTTTCAAGTTTACGCTAGGTTAATGAGTGGAAAGAATATTAAAGTGGTGCAATCACTACTAGAAATCCGGTAAAAATCGATTAACGTTGATCGATAATGGCCAAAAACTGACCAAAACGCGACCATTTACGTGTGGACGGTATTTTTGTGGTCGGAAAGGCATACCGACCAAAGTTGGTCGGAAATTACTGACCAACTTTGGTCGGTCAATTAAATTCAAAAAAAAAATATTACAAAAAAAAACCGACCAAAGTTGGTCGGTATTTTAATTATGTAATAAAAAGATTCACCATCTGAAATCGAACCGGGGTCTGTACTGTGGCAGGATACTATTCTACCACTAGACCATTAGTACATTTTGTTTTAAGACTGTCTTTTATTTGATTTATACTCTTTAATTGTATTTCCGCACGAAAATAACCGACCAAAGTTGATCGGTTGTATTAAAAAGTAAAATTACCGACCAAAGTTGGTCGGTTTTTTTAAATGACCGGCCGAATTAAATGACCAATTTTGGTCGATTTTTTAATATTAATTTTTATTTATTTTAATTAAAAAACCGACCAAAGTTGATCGGTTTCTTGAAACATAAATTTCGCGGGACTCAAAAATAGTTTCCCTTACACCAAAGAAAACCAACCAAAGTTGATCGGTTTCGTAAAAAAAATATTTTGAAAAACCGACCAACTTTGGTCGATTTTTTGGCCGGTTTTTTGACAGACCAAAGTTGATCGGTCGACCTTGGTCGGGCTTTGCCGAATTTCTAGTAGTAAATGGGTTTATGTTTTCCATTTTCTCTCTCGGTAAAAACGCACTCACACTGAATACTTACACTACATCAACAGATACATGACATGCATTTGCACATACACTTTCCTCATTTTACTTTGGCTAATTATTGCATATTTCACCTCATTGAATTAAGTAATTATAATGAATTAATATAATTTGAAGTAAACAACTATTTAGATAAGATTTTATCTTTCTTTCCTTACACGTGGGGGTGTACAAGCTAACCCGTCAAGCCAAACCGAACTGACGAACCAAGTAAAACCGAAGAAAAAAAACCGACTTGTGATTTGGTGTTGGAAAATAAAAAATCGATCATGCTTGGTTTGGTTTGGTATTAACAAAAAAAGAAAGTCAAACCGAATCTAAATCAAACCGACATAAAAAATAATAGTTTTCTAATTTATACATAAAAAATAATCATTAAATTCTAATTTGTAAGTATTTTCTAAATTATTTTATAGTTTTCAATGTCTTGAGATATTATTTATTTGTGGGCTTGTAAATTCACTATCCACTTAATAGATTTTAAGTTCTAACTACACAACCCAAATTTGAAGCCCAAACTAAAACCCAATAAGAAAAGACAATAAAATAGGTTATTCCTTGTCTTCACTCTTCATTCTTCCGTATCTTTCCTATCTTCCAACTCCAAAGTCAAAGAACCCCAAATAGTGAAAACCCTTCCATCCACTTCACGTTGAGCTTCCTTCTTTGCAATTTCGAGCCACTGTTCAACTTTGTAATTATATATTAGTCTTACTACTCCAATACAAATTGTTAAGCTAAAGTATTTGATTAAACTAATTATGTTATTTTGTCCCTTTAAATTTGGGTATAATTGTTATATTAGATTGTTGGTCCTGAAATTTGATATTACGAGTTGTGTTCTTTTACTCCAATATTGCACTTACATTTGTGATGAAATCATTGCTTAATGTTAAAGGTTCTCTATGAAGTAACCTGAATTTGAGAAGCTTTCGAACTTATCTTTTTTCTCATTATTTTTTCTTTAAATTTCAGTAAGTAATTTGAATATTTTATTATGTGTAGAGACTCTCTTTCTAAATGGAAACTACCACTGGAATAGATGTGGAGATAATTGTCAATGATTCTCTAATTGTGTCGGGGGCACCTCAAAAGAAAGGTAAAAGCACTCCCCATATATGCACTCCTCCTAAAAAGCAAAAAAGGACAAATTCTTCAGATCCCGATTCTAAGCCTGGTAATACTGGAAGAGAAACATCTCAGATTTGGAATCACTTTACAAAATTTATTGATAAAGGAGGCAAATGTAGAGCAAAATACAATTATTGTGTAAAACACTTTACTTCCGAGACCAAGACTAATGGAACTTCTACTTTGTGGAATCATTTAAATTTGATGTGTCTTAAATCTCCCTTTAGATTTGTTGATAAGAAGCAATCTACATTGAAACTTACACCTATCCAAGAAAGGGGGACAAGAAACTGGTAAAAGTTCTATTGAAAGGGTGGTGTATAATGTGTAGGATATTAGGAGGGCAATTACCGGATTTGTTATTATTGACGAGCAGTCATTTAAAGTTGTTGAGGGAGAAGGATTTTAAAAGTTAATGGCTAAGGCTTTGCCTAATTTTGAATTACCTTCTCGTGTAACTGTAGCTAGAGATTGTTTGAAGATTTATCAAGAGGAGAAAGAAAAATTGAAAAAACTTATCAAGAACCAGCATGTATGTCTTACTAGTGATACATAGTTATCATTCCAAAACTTTACTTATATGGTTGTCACCGCCCATTGGATTGATGGTGAATAGAATATACAAAAGAAGATACTTAACTTTTTCCAAACACGAGATCATAAGGGAGAGACTATTGCTAAGGGTATTGAAGCTTGTATGTTAGAGTGGGGTATTGATAACTTGTTTACGGTGATGCTAGATAATGCAAGTGCGAATGATGCTGCTATTAAGCATTTGAAGGCACGTATTGATGACTGGAAAGGAGTAATATTGGGAAATGAGTTTTTACATGTTAGATGTAATGCACATATTTTGAACTTGATTATAAAAGATGGATTGGATGAACAAATTGAGCCCATTTATCGTATTAGAAATGCGGTAAAATATGTCAAGTCTTCATCTTCAAGGTTTGCTTCTTTCAAGTCACATGTTGAGAAAGTTAAGATAGACAATCATGGTCTTTTGAGTCTTGATGTTGAGACTAGGTGAAACTCTACATATACAATGTTAGATACAACTGTGAAATTTGAACAGGCCTTTACAAGAATGTACGTGGATGACCATAAGTACCAAAAGTATTTTCGAGAGGTAACAAAAGGACATCCATCTGCTGATGATTGGAAGATTGTGAAAGCTTTTATCATGTTCCTTAATATTTTTTACCAGACCACTTTAAAATTTTCAGGAAGCTTATATGTTATTTCGAATGCATTCTTCCATGAATTTTTTAATGTTCGAAATGCTATTATAAAGTATTCTTATAGTGGAGATCTTATTTTGATTGATATGGCTAACATGATGAAAGGAAAGTTTGATAAATACTGGGGTAAGTTTGAGAATTTGAACATGTTATTGTTCATTGTTGTTGTGTTGGATCCCAGATATAAGATGAAGTATGTGAACTTCATTCTTAGTATATCATATAATCCTTTGGTGAAAAAATTAAAATCAGATAAGGTGACAGGTGCTTTGACTCGTTTATATGATCATTACAATAATTCTTTCTCTGAATCTTCTAATGACAATTCTAGAGGTGAAACTAGTATGGTGAGTGAAGTTGGTGATATTTTGCTATCTCGCTGGGTGAAACATTTGGAAGATGAGGGAGATGTTGAGAAAAAATCTGAGCTTGAGAAATACTTGACGGATAATGTGGAGAAGACCAAGGATTTAAATATCTTGGTATGATGGAAAGCTTCATCTAGTAAATATTCAATTCTTTCAAAAATGGCAAGGGATGTTCTTTCAATTCTTATTTCTACTGTTGCATCTGAGTCAGCTTTTAGTACCGGCGGTCGAATTCTCGATTCTTACCGAAGTTCTTTATCACCAAAGACGGTAGAAGCTCTTATTTGCACTCAACAATGGATAAAGTCACCTAAGGAATGCAACCTTTAAGACTATCTAGAAGAAAATAAGAAAATTGAGCAAGTTGAAGATGGTAATTTTATATATTTAATTTGTATTGAATTTAATTCTATCTTTATATTGTTTAACATGTAACTATTTTTTTCTCCCAGAATGTCCAGGTGACCTTTTGAATATTGATTAATTCAGAATTTCAGTTAAATTAAATAGTGTCAACCTATTCATGGTGCTTGGCTGCTTGCTGCTTGTTGCTTGCTGCTTAGGCCAACTTTAATTAACTTAATATTTTTTGTGGAACTACAAGTTGGGTTGTAGCTTTTGGTTTATCACATGTTTGTTGTCATTTTCTATTATGGAAGGTCTTGGAATTATAATTCATACGAACAATTGCTCTTCCTCATATATTATTTTAATGAATAGTAATCATGCATACAATTGGTGAATGGCGATTATTTGATCTCTCTTTTCAAGTATAATATAACTTAAAAGGAAAATCGAAAATAAACCGAAAAACCGAGGAAATCAAAAAAATCGACAATAACCGAAATCGAAAAAACTGAATTTATGTTGGTTTGATTTGATTATAAATTTAATAAATCGACATAATTGATTTGATTTTGGTTTAATAAAAAACCGAACCAAACCGCCTCAGTTACATCCCTACTTACACTGACTTACACCCCTACTTACACGTACAGAATCACATAAAAAAATTAATGGGTCCACTAAGCACGTCAACCACGTCGACCTGTGAGAAAAGGCCAAGATCTATATTTAAAAACAGGTCCACTTTTAATAATGATTCTACTGGTCAACTTCAATCTCTTGGTTTTCATCTTCTCATTTAACTCAATATTTAGATAAAAGTCACTTTTTATGTTAACTGCACTTAAAGAGTTATGATTGTCTAAACGCCCTGTCGTAGTAATTTGTATAAATTCAGTTCTCAATTTTTACCATTCCTTTACATTGTTTTCTAACCTAATCAGATTTATATCAGAGAAACTTGCAACACATATGAATGTAATGTTTTGAATTCTAGAGAAAAGGTGACGAACGTTGTACGATTTCCTTGCTGTGGTTATTTAAAAGTATGTTCAAATATTTAAGATCTCATCGGAATAAAATGAACACTTAAACATAAAATCGTACAAATGCAAAAGTATTAGAGATCACTTTGTCAATTTACTGCTAAAAAACTCAATGGGCATTTCAGTATACATCTAAAGAGATAATTTAATAGTTTCATAGCGAAATTCAAAAGTTGAAAATTATAAGACAAGAACAATTTCAATTTCTAGATTTTTTATTCTTCTCCTGTCAAAAAGTAAGAACACTTTGGAGAGTATGTTACATCCAAAAAGTCCTAATTCAAAATGACAAAATTGTTATAGCATAGCTATTTATTTCTCTATATACATACATACATACATACATACATACATACATACTACTAAAGCTCTCCAAGTTTACTTGTACTACAATTAGTACGTAAACTTGGCTGGTAAAAAATTAAATTAACACTAATTATTTAAGCAAAGGGTAATTAGGGACTAAATTGGATCTTTTAACAAACCTTCCTTTCATTCTAGGCCTTTTCTCAGCATTCAGTTTTCTAACCTCGTACCTTATTTTCTTAGAAAACAACCTCGTTCGCCGCTTCTCCCTATACCTTGATACTCTTGCTTCTCTTCCTCTGTCTATCATTGTTGTATGTCCGTTCATTATTCCATATGGATGAATTGTTCCACAGTTTCCCTGTAAAAAAATACCCAAACTTATTAATTAACCACTAATCAGGGGCGAAGCTACAGTGTAGCAAAGGTGGTCAACTGACCACCCTTCGTTGGAAAATGTCGGAAAATTAACACTGTGTATATATGTAAAATTTTGGAGTTACATGCATGTAATACATATTGAACACCCTTACAACAATGAAGAATCATAGCTCAGTGACAAAGGGTGGTCAAGAGGGTCTCATAAGTAAAATTTCTTATTCAAATTTGAACACCCTTGAAATATTTTCTTGTTCAAGTTTAGAGGTAACTTATCATAATAAGTGGAATTAGTTGCCTGAACATGATATAACATGTTAAATTATACTGTTAATTTATTTTTACATTATTAGTGTAGATAAGTTAAATCTTTATTTAGTTGGAGAAAAGAAGTGGAAATTGAGATACTCCTACAAATTTTGCATGAATATTTCTCCTTCATAGTGTTTAATAAAAGAACACATTACACACTCGTGCTGGTAACTAAAAGAAGAAAACATGCATATCATTCTGTTTTTGAAAAAACAATGGTTTATTTTGTTAATTTATTACTTTGCTCCAAAATTTCAAAATCTCAACTTCCAACTTGAAATGAAGAGAATGCCTAAAATATTTTTGTTCAAATACCTAATATTATATGCGCACATTGTACAACAAAAAATTCTTCATTAACAGTCGAAAGGTAGCCAATCTATTCTATTTTTTCCCGAACTAAACGTAAAAAGAACAGTTTTAATTTGTATACAGTGAGTGACAGTGAAAAAGCTATTAGGAACAGTGACACGCCCTAGTTTATTGCATTTTTTAATCTAGAAATAAGAAATCAAAAGACACTTGATTTTCAATATTATGCAATCAACAAACAATGGACTATACTTTTTTCAGCCAATCAATTCCATTAGACCAAACTTATAATCTCAGAAAAAAAAAGAAATTAAGAACATACCATGCAATCTGGCCAACAGTCATTGGAATCCAATTCTGGCCTTTCACCATTAGTCCAAGGAGACCTTTGATCAGCCCATGCTGTTAATACACTTTCATAATCAAGATTCAATAAAATCTTCTTTTTCTCATTATAATTTCCATCCCCAACAACACCATCTTCACCATTAATCTTCATAACTACTTCTCCAACTTCATCTTCTCCATTAATATTTATCGGCGAATCGTAATCGATTTTGAACTCAAAGGTGTCACCATTAATATCAATGTCATGGCTAGTAGTAGTTGTATCCATAACAACTTCATCTTCAATTTTTACTTTCTCATTACTAACCATAGAACATTCCATTGAATTTTCCTCCTTATTACAACCCCCTAAAAGACCTAACCCTTCCATATCAAATGACTCATCTTCAAGTCCTTTCCCTAGTAAACTTTCAACATCAGCTGCAAATTCTGCTAGCTCCATTTCAGATGGTAACATCCCATGAAACGTATTTAAATCGTCGTTACAAATATCATGCTTATGCATCTCCTTAGATTCAAGTTTAAATTCTGGATCTGTCTCTGTTGCTGTTTGCACGTTCTCAATCTGATCATTTCTGGTGGCAGACGTGCAGAGCTCAGCTACAAATGGATCGAATATAGGTACTCGATATAAAAGTTGCTCTTCGTTCTCATCAAGCGAATTTTCATCGCTTAATATCTCAGGAACAAGATGAATAGGGTTCTTAAGTATAACTTCTTCCTCCTCCTCCTCCTCCTCCTCCTCCTCCTCCTCGGTAGATTTACTAACCTTTCTCCCATTCCTAGGAGTTCGAGCCTTTCGAGTAAATCCACGATGCCACGATGGGAGTGAAACTGAGACTGGACTTTCCAAATTGGGAAAGTTTTCGTCTGGTGAAGATTCTTTGAGTGGTGATGTTTTAAGACGAACTCTTTCATGTCTACGAGCTAAAGGATTAGCTGAATGAACAGAAGAATCACAATTTTGACATAAAAATGCATCATCGGCTGGACAATACCAACGTGCCCTTTTCCTAATACAATTGTCACAAGCTCTTGTTGTTTTTCCACCCATTGCACTTGCCAATTTTCTGTCCGAAACCATAGATAAAATAAACGTTGTAAAATATAAATATAGCTAGAAATATCAAGAAAAGTGTATGTGTTTTTTTAGTCTTTGGAATTTCGATTCATTGAAAGAGAAAAACTGAGGAGATATGTTGAGTTAGATCTTTATGTATTACTGTTGAAAAGCGAAAGTGCAATTATTTGAGGAAAAGAGGAATTGACCCACAAATGTACTTTTACAGCAAATTAAAGCTCTTTTTATTTTGAGGTTTTTTTGGGAGTTTTCTACAGGGAATGGGAGACTTTACTTTTGGGTCCACATATGAGGCCTTATCTTTTTTTCTATTGGCCATGTTATGAAAGTTGATCCTTGATTCTTGTTTCTGATTGGATGAAGTTGTAATCAAAGGGATTTCAAAGGGTCCCTCTTCTGTTGAGGATGAGAATTAGTCTGAAATTTTGATCCAATTTCTCTATCCAAATGTCCATGTCTATGCTCTCTGAATTTGAATGAGACTCTTTTGTTAGATTGTCTTGCATTAAGTTAATCCTTTTTCCTTTATAAGTTATAACCATATAGTATAGTTTTCGGTGCACTCTAGTCCGACTAATTTAGATATATGATCAAATTAAGGGTGAAAGAATTATATTCAATACTTCTTATGGTACTTTGAGATATACTTTCTCTCTCTCCATGAATAGATGATGATATTTGATGTACAAGTGTCAACATTTTTTCTTTTGAGAAGAGTGCTACTAGATATTTATATCTTTCATATTTAAGACATTAATTGTTTTATAATATTACACTTTTAAATTATGGGGAAAGTAGGAATTGTGAATCATATAATTTTTTTATAACTAGATATATTTTTAAATTTACAAATCATAACCAAAAAGAGTTACTCTTTACGTTCCACTTTATATGACTATTGTTTTTTGAGAAGTCAAACAATTTTTCTTTTACAATATTATTTTTTCATACATTTTCAAATATTTTAAATTATAAAAATTTATGATATATACTGTAGCGGAAGTAATTTTTTTTTCTAGTTTCAATTAGTTAAAGTTTATTTCGAAAAGACTAAGAAACCAATGATAAGTGGAAAAATTGATACTCCAAATCTTATATATAATTTTTGAAAAGACTAGGATTATTATATAACCTTTCAAATTGTAGTAGTAATAGTTTTTAATGAAAAGTTGCCCTTTCCCCAAAATCTGGTCTATAATCCCAAAAGGGAAAGGGCAAAAACAAATATTGTTATTTCGGGGTATAGCTTATCAAAAAATTCCCATGCCTGCCCTTTGACGATGTTGCTAGTTTTAACAGTTCTCTGAATTATATAGCAAGAACTGCAAATATTATAAGTTTAATTTTTTATAGAATCTTTTACATCATTATGTTAAGATGATATATATTACAACAATAGGTAATTGTTTGTCGTAATAATTTCAATCACATAGAAAATCAACTAAATAACATGTAAAACTAGTATAAAAAAACTCACACTATATTTATTATCAGTATATGTAACTCAAAATTAACCTGTATAGTACCCGCTCCTCCCCCATTTTGAAATAGAAAGCCATCTGAACATTTACCGACATGCAAGTGTAACATTTAGCCTCTTTAGAGCATGAGTGTCACCAGATAATATTAGATCAATTCTAGTAAATATATACATAAAATATCTAAATTGGAGGAAAACCATGGATTCACGTGCCCATAAAATTGTCTGATGCAATATATATGTCTATGTGATCTCCTATATGAAGTAATAGAAAATGCACGTGAACATATATTTTACCATGCACGCGCTGAATACTATAGTCGATATATCTGTAAAAAAAAAAAAAAAGAAAGTTGTCCGATGCACGAAATATACTGTGATTTTGCAGGGTTGGGGAAGAGCCGCATCCCGAAGAAGTGTAATGTCGACATCATATCCTGACATAAGCGTCAGTACCTAATTTCAGGACTTGAACTCATGAACTAATAAGACATATTTACTCAAAGGCTAACCTTCATAATCGAAAGTAAACGAAGTAAAATAGTTACGACTGAGAATCTCTAATTCACTTTAAAGGTTTTTATGCATTTTACTACGATGAATTTTGTTGCTTCTTTCGCATCTATCTTTTGAGTACGTTTCTTTACTTTTTTTTACTAGGCGGAAAACAACAATTGTAAGAAAATGGACAAAAGGGAAATGCGACAAACGATATAAATGCATAATGTAATAAAAATGAAACAACGCATAATGTAGGTTAACATAAAATAAAATGACAAAATAGTCTACTTAGCTAAAGAACCACCAAATCAACTGTTCCTCAGGATAAAAGAAAATTTACAACCAAGAATGTGCTAGTATTTTCCTAGCAGGATAAAGATGGTAGTGAGTCAACTATTGTGTCTTCACCTTCACTCATCATTATTATTATTATTATTATTATTATTATTATTATTATTATTTTTTACGTGTTTGGATCATAAAATAAATTCAAGCCCGTATGTAAGGAGAAACATTAAAGTAACTAAAAATATATTATATCTACCAATATATTATATCGAAGTCTAAAAATTGGACAAATTGGATTATAAATGTTATCTTGAATAGATAATGGGATAAGATTGATTAAGACTCATTCCAGGGATAGAGAAAATTAAACATTTCCTCCAAAAAGTATTACCCGGGAAAAACACTAATTTACCATGTTAAGTGATAGATATGAAAAGGTAATAAATTACGAAAAATATACATATTAAATAACTAGGATTAAGTATTAGTAATTCGCATGTAATAGAGATATATCACGCAATTATTGGATTTGATGTATGGATTAGGTTCGAATAAGTATAAGAACCGGTGCAATTATGAAGTTAGACCGCTTTCTTAAGTTTTTGAAATAAAGTTTACATAATT
This sequence comes from Nicotiana tomentosiformis, assembly GCF_000390325.3. NCBI lineage: Eukaryota > Viridiplantae > Streptophyta > Magnoliopsida > Solanales > Solanaceae > Nicotiana > Nicotiana tomentosiformis. Next base: position 73,853,512 of record NC_090821.1, on the reverse strand, counting down.
ATAAACAGAAGTACAAAATAGTAACATAAATCACAACTTTTTGTAGTTAAAATTGTGTTTAAATACTTAAATGTTAGTAGAATAACATATACTAGTAGTATTTCTGAGTAGTAATGTATGTGCTATAATGTCATACTTTATTAGAACAATAATGTCAGAGAAAATTTGTTTCTATCGATATAATTTTCCTTAATTCTCTCCTTCCATGAAATTCATTTTCTTTTTCTTTTTGCAGACTTAGAGATTGGATATAAAAATAACTATGAACAAGTCGATATTTGCAGTTTATAATATTTATATTACTTTTTTTTTTCAGAAATATCTATGGAATGTAAGAACAAGTACACACCTCTCACAGTAGTATCTTAAAGGGAAAAACAAAGCTATAGACCAAGAAGCCCCTGAAAAGTGCAACTGATAAGTTAACATCATGGATAGTTTATTTATTATTATTATTATTTTGCTTTTAGAGTTTATTTTATTTTATTTCAAAATATCCAAAACTCATGTTACATAAATGGGCCTAGTTACCCATGCTGGAAACGAGCCTAGACAAAGTGGGCCCAATTAGGAAATTCCTATAAAATTGTGGTCCAATTTAGGGACCATTAGCAATGTTTGTATTATTCTGGAGAAATGATGGGCTTATAAAAGTTACCTCTATCCATATCTTGCAAGTCAGCTAATTGTAATAAGCCCACACAGATTTTGGATCCAAGCCCAAAGTATATTCTCTTAATCAGGGACCCATTGGACCACTTCACAAGACTTGCCACCTATACTTGCCATTTACCAATGGTATTTTCAGAAGTGGATTTAGGATTTTTACTAAAATGATTCTTAATATATATATAGAGAGAAATAAACACATGAATAAGCTATGGAGATTCAATCTATAGTATATCTACATAAATAAAAGTTTACATCTCTTGGACAAGGGAGCTCCACCACCAGCAGTGGCTGACCCAGGATTTTTATCAAGCGGGGTTCAAAATACGAAGAAGCAAATATATAAAGAGGTCAACAAAAAAATATATTATTACAACTGTCATCTACGAGTTTTCATTTCCTGAAACGTATTCATAATAGTCTCATCAGAAAATGGTGTTAAAAAGTTTTCTTTCTACATAAGGTACCAAACAACCGCTCATGAATTCGTCATTCATTCGGTTTCACAATTCACTCTTGGTCAACTTCATCGCCGAAAAAGTTCTTTCAACGGTAGCAGTGGCAACAGGTAGAAGCAAAGCAAATTTCACAAGGGGAAACACAAATGGATAATTCAAATGCTTCTTTGTCTTAACTAGTGTTTCAGAAAGATCAACAAGTCCTTGTAGATTTGAGAACCTTTCATCAACATCACGAACATCAACAATATAAGTTTCAAGCTGATTCTTGAGTGTAACCGTTATATTCTCATCAAAATCATCAGGATATAATTCAGCCATCCTCAATATCTTGTTTATGTCAAAACTGGAAAATGAGTCAACTGGATTTAAGCAAGCTACTCCAATAAGCAAGTTCGTTGTCACCTCATTAAAACGAGCATTGGGTTCTTGAACTTGCCAATCAATAATCTTAAAAAAATATATCAACACGATAGTGATGCAAAATAGTATAATCAGCAACTTTATGTCGAGATCTTCCAGAGTTAACATAGAGTTCATCAAAGTTTTGTATCAAAATATTATACTTGACACAAAATGCAGATACCTTATCAATAAGTGAATCCCATTCTTCTTCTCTTAGCTTTTGCAACCGTCTCTTTGCCACTTCAACAAGTAGAATAGCATTTGCAATATCTTGCTCCTTTTTTTGTAAGGATGTATTAAGCTCATTTGTGATCCCCAAAACATCTCTCATTAGGTGCAACACGAAAGCAACCTCAAATGTTTGACAAGTGTTAAGATATCCCTTTGCCTTAGCTCTTTCTTCTAAAGTTCGGGCATCAACAACGATAGTATCAAGAACATCAATAATTGAGCCAAACATGGAAATAAAGTTCTTAAAAGATTTGTAGTGCAAACCCCAACGAGTATCTGCAGCTCTAGCAAGATCAAATTCTTGATTCAAACCCCTACCAGTTTCAAGTTCACCCATGTCTAATGCCTCTTGAACTTTTTCTGCTTGAGATTCTCGAAGATCATCCATACGTTTAAAAGAACCTCCCACTATATTCAATACATTAGAAACCAACAATACAAGTTCTCCCACTTCAAGACACTTTTTGGATACCGCAACAAGAGTCAATTGAAGTTGGTGTGCAAAACAATGAATGGAATAAGCAGATTTACTTTATTGTTGAATCAAAGTTTTGAGGCCACGCAAATCCCCTTGCATGTTGCTTGCTCCATCATAGCATTGTCCACGCACATAAGATAAACTCAAAGAATGTTGAGCAAGGTAATCAACAATTGTTTTCTTTAAACACAAAGCAGTAGTATTACGAACATGAACGATCCCAATAAAATGCTCCACCACAGATCCACATCTATTAACATATCGCATGAAAATAGCTAATTGCTCTTTGCGTGATACATCACATGATTCATCAACTAGCAATGCAAAAAAGTTTCCATTTAGATCGTCCATAATTGCTTTAACTGTTTCAATTTTACATGCAATGATAATGTCTTTCTGAATTTTATGAGAAGTCAACTGATCATTCTTTGGAGCCTTTTTCAACACAAGATCACGAATTTTATCGCACCTCTCTGCATACCATGAAAGAATCTCAAGAAAGTTACCCTTGTTTAATGATGATTCATCTTCACGATGTCCACGGAATGCCAATCCTTGATTCAATAGGAGTCTCACCACCTCAATTTAAGCCTTCGAGCGAATTTTGTATTCGAGCTTGGTTTGAGTGGATTGCCTATCAAATAAAGTTTGAATTGACTGCTTTTGTTTTAATAGACCTTCACATTTCCTTTTTGCCTGATTATGAATACTGCTCGACTCATGCATATCTAATCTGTTCTTTTTGTGCCAGCTCTTAAATCCTAAACTTGAAAATACATCACCTCCACCTTGATGAATGCCTTCATCTTAAAATAAATAACAATACAAACAGTACGCTGCATCTTCAATCACACTATACTCCAACCAATTATGATATCCTTTAAACCATTTAGGATTGAAACGACATTTTAAGCCCGAAAAATCTCTTTGAGGAAACTTATGATATCGGGGTTGGCAAGGACCTCTTCTAATCTCATCACGCTCATTTGGATGATAATCTCTAATGGGTAATCTCTCCTTTGGATCAGTCTTTAAAGAATCGAGATATATTCCTTGTCTTTGTTTTTTAGAGGATTGAGGTTGTTCTACTAATTGGTTTAAATTTTCTTCCACGGGAGTAACAATTAAAGAGGATGAACTTGATTGTGGCAACTTGGAAGATACCGGAGGATAAAATCTCTTCATTGTAGCATAAACTGGATTACCAAATTAGAATTCGAATTAGAAGAATAATTTAATTAAACTTAAATTTAAACTAATATTTATTCATTCTTCACCAATAATTTAATTTTCTTTTATTTTACATATCGTTATATTATAAAACAGTTAGATGAGATTTTAATCATCATTAAATAGCTTTGGACCACAACTTTGAAAGTTCAAAATGTCTTTACAAGAGTTATTGTTTTCATCATAATTTTTCTTGAACCAACAAAGAGAACAAATAGAAAAATCAGCAATGTAAATTCTAGTGATGGGCAAGTATTTTAAAGTAGATTATTTATATCATGGAATAATTGAGTTAATTGAAAGGAATACCTATATAATGCAATTAGCCAAACACATATACATAATACACTCATACACTTAGAAAACAAAATAAATCTGAATCCAATGTGTTATAGTCAATTAGTCATCCCTAAATCACTTAATGATAATTGATAAGATAGACCTAATTTATATGTACAAGAAAAAAAAAATAGAAATAAGAGAGAAACCTGATGGTGATAGTTGATGGTGAGAGAGTGAGAGGCTAATGGCAGGAGACCCTTGAAATTGAACTAAAAGATTCAGTAGAGAGAGAGAAAGGGGAGGGAGAGAGAGAGAGAGAGAGAGAGAACATCTGCATTTTTATGAAATATGCAGAGAAATAGAGAAGGGTTTCGAAATTGGGCCTCTTAGTTTGGGAATGGGTTGGGTCACGTCGTATTTAAATAGAAAATACGTATTAAAACAAAATAATTTTGACTAGTTTCGAACTCAAGACCTTGGGGAAAATTTGAACCCACTTTGCCATCAAGCTATTCATCATCAATGTTTTAAGCGGGGTCAAAATAATTTTTATACATAAAACGTTCTTAGAAATATAAAATATACTTATATATACAGTGTTATTTTTCGACGAAGCGGGTTCATTTGAACCCTCTTGACCCTACGTGGGTCCGCCCCTGACCACCAGGTATATTACACTATTTTTCAAATCCTAACATTAACAACTATGATACTCAACATTTATACGATTTAAACCTCGAAAACAACAACAATAACATATCGCGGGTGAAGTGTACGCAGAGTCTAGAGGCGGACCCAGAATTTGAAGGTCGTGGGTGCAATTTTTATTCAATTAAAATCCGATTTGTATATAGGGTGTCCACTATTAATATATCACTATTTTTTAAAGATATATACATGTATATATAGAAGTTTTGCCGAATTTTACGGATGCCGGTGACCCCTCTGACTATTACATAGGTTCGCATCTGATGCAAATCTTACCCCTACCTTATATTGATCTAAATCTCAACTGAAAAGTATTATTCATAGCTTTTATTGCATGTTTTCTAGACTATAATGAAATGCCTTAGGTTGTTTGTTTCTTTTTTATGCAATCATACCTCTAAATAATAATTAAGATTCATCATTTATGAGTAGTAAAGGAATAAAAAGGAATTGAGTGAAAACTGAGCTCGTGGAGTTGTCTAAAACTAACATTTTCACATATTTGCATAGAGCATGAGAAAAAGATTATAGGCGTAATATGGAATCTGAAAAAAACTACAGTTCTTTTTTATGAGGTAAAACCGTAAAAGTTCGACTTACAAGGAACATTGTGTACGGTAAATCATACCAAAATATCTAAAACATAGGGAACAACTAATAATTGAAGGGATAGCGACTTTACACCGAACATGGGTTCCCTACACGAGTTTTAAATTAGCTTTTTTCCACTTCTTGACTTTTGCATGGATTTTTTTTTTCTTTTTTCCCTAAATTTATTTTCATTAGCTAACTCCACTTCCAATCAAGAGGTTGTGAGTTCGAGTCACCCAAGAGCAAGGTGGAGAGTTCTTGGAGGGAAGGATACCGAGGGTCTATTGGAAACAACCTCTCTATCTCATGGTAGTGGTAAGATCTGCATATACACTACCCTCTCTAGACCCCACTAGTGGATTATACTTTATTGTTGTTGTTGTTGTTTTCATTAGCTATAAGTGTGACTTAAGCTTTATACTATATGGGTTTCCTATGTCACAGACTCACAAGCACGTTTGGAGTTAGAGCCTCAAAGGGGGGGGGGGGGGTTAAGGGATTCTGGAACCATCCTCTGTGTTAATATGGGGTGAAATTAAAAAATAGTCAGATTTACCAGTGGTAATTGAAAATCGCTACAGTTTCAAAAGTAAACGAAATTTAATCAGTTTTCATGTAACAATAAATTTGAACGAAAACATTATGCAAAATCCGAAAAATATTCTAGCATAATATACTGGACTTCCATCATAATATACTGGACTTCCATTATAATATACTGGACTTCCATCATAATATACTGGAGTTTCAGCATAATATGCTGGAAGTTCATACACATATGCTTCAATCTCCAGTATATTATGCTGGAACTTTCCGTGTGTTGGAGTTCCAACATAATATGCTGAAAAGTTCATACACATGTGCACCAATCTCCAGTATATTATGCTGGAACTTTTCGTGTTGCATTAAAATAGTGGTTATTTTTCAATAACTTTGCAAATGTTTATCAATCCAAAAACTGGCTAGCTCATGTTACTTTCACGTTAATATGGGCGGATGATTCAATTTCAGTAGCTTTAGTTCTAAAAGTATACATACGTTAAAAAGTTGATTAAAGAAAGACAAAAGATATCAAAGCTACTAAATCAAATAGACTGTGAAGAGTTTTCGAATTCGAATCATCTTAAATCTACCTCTGGGTTAAAAGGAACAAAATGTAATAATGTACAAAGTACTGTCGGAAAACCATGCACTAGTATAAACTTTGTGTTCCGAATTATGCACTAGTGTAATGACATATTAGACAATATTATTTTGACATACCTAACTCTTTCTTCTTAGAATATAAATATATTGCATCATTTTGTCATAAAACACGATATCTCATTAACAATATATTCACACAACAATCAAGAGATCACACAAAGTAGTATGAATCCTTATAATATAATTATAATCATCAAATATCATCTTATTTAATACACAAGACATCGAGAAAATAAATTAAATTGAAAAATTATTTATATATGTATGCATTTTTACTTTCCTATATACTATTTGAAACCTTATTACCCTCCCTACTCAAGTTTTAATTTAATTAAATGGTCATATACAATTTACCAATTATATACAAATAAGTTTTAAATGAGTATCCCTTTATATTAGAAATTGAATAAAGAATGTCAGTTATTTCCTTATCCCTTTATATTTGCACACTCTCTCTCTCTCCGTCTCTCTCTCTCTCTCTCTCCCCCCCTCTCTCTCTCCCTTCGTCTCTCTACTCTCATTCTCTATTTTTTTCTCCAATTTTTCTTCATTTGGTGTTCTCTATTTTTTATGTTTTCTTGTTGTATATAGTTTTAATGAAATTTATCAATGAATTTCAAGCGTTTTAACTTAGCAATTTCCTTTCATGTTGCACAATTGGTGTTCAAATTGAAATTGTCAATCAAAAAATTTTGAAGGTGCTTGACTCTCCACCATTGACAGTCATTAAAAAGCTTTGAAGCTTTGAAATCTAATTTGGATTTTTAAAAATCATTATTTGTTTAGATTGGGTGTTGTTACAAACAATTAAAAATATTGTTTGGAGTTTATATCTTAATTTTGAGGGTGTTTGGTGAAGATTAGACTTGATTTTGGATAAATTTCAGATTGAAACTCGTCGAAGAAGAAGAAGAAGAAGAAGAAGAAGAAGAACACACGACATACAATATACTTATAAAATTATAGTAAAATTGTAGTATAATTGTATGCAAATTGTATTCTGTTGTAGTTATATATATATATATATATATATATATATATATATATATATATATATATATATATATATTTTATTTATTTGAATGTTGTATAAAAGTTGAAAAATAGTTGAATAATGCATGAATCGTTGTATAAAATCTGTATTTAAGTTATCAATATTATCTTTTTACATAAAATTGTTGATATGTATCAAAATTGTATCAAGAGAGAAAGTTTTGATTGGAAAATTAGAGAGGAAGAAACACACACCACATACAAAATATATACAAATCAGATACAAAATATACAAAAGATATATTGTATAAAATTTGTATAAAAATTATATTTAAGTTGTATGATATTGTAATTATATTTAATTGGGTAGAAATTATGTATGAAAGTTATAGATAAGTTGTAGATTAGTTGTAAATAAGTGTATACTGTATAGTTAGTTGTATGAAATTTATTTTTAGTATGTATGAAAGTTATAGATAAGTTATAAATAAGTTGTATATTGTATAATTAGTTGTATAAAATTTATTTTTAGTTTATATGATGTTGTGGATGTATCAAATTTGTATTAAATTTTTATGAAATTTATTTTTTAATTTGTATGCTGTTGTACCATACAAATTTATTATCTCTTTATTCTACTTACACTTCAACTCCAACTAATCTCGATATTATTGATATATATGTCCTGTTTGCGATATTCACCACTGTTACAGAAACTTTGAAAAAGGACATGGAGGATAGCATAAATATGTTCCGAATTTTTGGGATGAACTAGGTGAAAAGGAAAAAGATAAGTCAGTCAAGAAAAGTAAGGATTCTGTAATAAAAAAATAATTTATATTCCTTAAGGAAAACCATGCCGGCAACTAAGGAATGTAAAATAATTCTGCAATTAAAAGGAATAGTTGATTCATGTAAAAGGAAGATTAAAAAACAAAACAAGCTGGACCGAAATCCCTTGGGAGCCCAAAGTATCAATTTGGCCCACTAAAGAAGCCCAAAGTGGAAAGGGCAATTCTGTCATTTCATCAAAGCCCATATTAGTAGCCATTAGCTGGAGTCTGTCTACTCCGCCGAACTTCATCGTCGTCGAAGCAAAGCTGTATCTCTCAGGTACTGTTTAATCCCTCACTCCGTTCATTTTTTCTTTTTAAAATTTATAATACTTTGTATTAAAATCTGAATCGATTTTATTTTCAATATTTGCATATGTTTTCCCCTTATTATGCCGCTAGGCGCATATTTGTGGCGGCAGAGGATGAGAATATTCGTTTTTTTTAATCATTTCTTTAGAATTTGTTAATATTTGGCTTGATTTTTGTAGGTCTAAATAAATTTAGGAATTTACGAGTATAATTGAGTTTTTTTCTTTTTTAAAGTATCGGAAGGCTGATTAGCACGAAAATAACTTAGTCAGATATTTGCAAATTTGTACGTTTTTTTGTATATGTGGATATTGAAATTAACATGTTCAATTAATTAATTAATTGATTTCACTGAGTATGAGAGTACAGTTGTAGTTGTCTGAGGAATTTAATTAGCTTCTGTGCTTTTTTTAGGAATTTGATTAAGGTAAATACTTACCCAAATCGAGTGCTTACACTAAAGTAAGTAATTTAACTTTACCCGTTAAAAATTAAAGTAAGCGTTCAATTTCTTTCATTACATTAACCCTGAGAAAGTTACCATACACATCAATCGTCCGGGTTTTAGGTTGTCTTGTCCCTTTGCAAGCATTGTGCATTTTGCTCTTAGATCGCATAACGTTGTATGTTTACTCTAATTAAGTACATTTAATCTAACCACAAAGAGAAACGACAATTTTATGAAGTTTGGCTTCCGATTTATCATATATGATTTGTACTTGGGTCATTACAACATTGTATAGAAAACGATTTTCCTAAGCATCTTTTCAGTGCACGATTGCTTTTAGGATAGTTTTAAATTCAAAGATTTTGTTCTAAAAAAGGTCAATGAATACGACTAGAACAATTACAACTCAATCCGAAGTAGTTTGGGTTGGCTATATGGATCATCGCTATCTATTTTGGTTCATTTGAACGCATTTCATTCCAATATACAATAAGTTAAGTTCTCTAACACTAGAAATTCTCTAAATGTTGTACTAATATACAAATCTTTACGAAGATAACCTAATATGAGCTACCAACATCACCAAGACTTTCTTTTAATGAAAACATCACTTATTGCATGTATAGATCTTTTTCTTCCATTCTAATTCATTTTTTGCTAAAGTCAATGAGGATTTCAAGAGATTGTAAGTATTTCAGAACAACTTCCTATCCTACGAGACACTACCAACCTTTTCTCATTTTGTCTCTTGTGTGTTCTAGTTGTACCTTCTTTCTGATGTGATAAATTTTTGATATTGTATAACCATATTTCTATTGTAACATCTGTACTTGCACGACACTTGTGTGGATATGTTGGGGCTTAGAGGCTCCAACCTTGGGAGCTCCTTGTTCGCTTCTTTAAGACATTGTTAGTTTTACAACCGTTCTCTGCAACTTGCCTTTCATTTAGGTAGGTATCTTCCTATTGCATAACACTCTTGTAGTACTTCTCCAATTCAACCATTTTGTTTATTTGTATGTGTTACATCCTCATCATTAGACATCTGAATTGTCTGCATTTAGGCACTTCAATCCGTCTAATGTCACATCAATTTCGTTCTGCTTATGCTTTGGTCTTGCAGTGCATTTATTCTGTTTTATTTCTTTTTATCCTAAAACCATTACTATCTACATTGTTCTTCAATAGTTCAAGCTTTTAGTTGACGCTCTCGCTAATTTCATTGATTAACACAATATCATCTGCAAATAACATGCACCGCGAGATCTCGAGCTGTCAACACAAGTGTGAGCGGTAGTTAAGGAATACAAGGCAGTTTCTCATAATTGTGGGTCCACACCAGGTATTATATTGAGCAGGTAGTTCTTTCATTTCTAGGGTTAACATTTACTCTACATGCTCAATATAATACCTGGTGTGGACCCACAATTATGAGAAACTGCCTTGTATTCCTTAACTACCGCTCACACTTGTGTTGACAGCTTCGTGAATATGCTTTATAACATCTATATATTTGAGATGTATTCATTTCTTCTCCATCACCCATCAAAAGACTTTTCTTGACAATCTATCGTACGCTCTTTCTTTCTTCTTAAGCAAATATTGACCTCTATTGTGTATATACTAGGCATAAATCCAAATTTGTTGTATGTCATCTGAAACGGTGCCTAACTCTATGCTTTATCATTCTTGTATTGTTAAGGCACTCTTGTATATTATATCTCTTTTTCTCCTCAGCTTTTTTATTCAAAGTGCTGAACTTTATTTTTTTTCTTCATTGATTTTTCATAGTTATGGCTGGTAGAAATCGTATGCCCCGTCAACCTGATAACTTCCGAGGATTCCGTGATGGGCCACCACCACGGGTCATTATGCAGCGAGGACCTGGGCCCCTCCCTCCTCACCCCGCAGCCCTTGAAGAGGAACTAGAAATCCAGCATAGGGATATGCAAAGAATTCTCGGCGAAAACAGACATGTGATTGATGAGAATGTGATGCTTGAAAGGGAATTATCTGCTGTAAAAGATGAAATGCATAGATTTAGTCAGGTCATTCCCAAAATGCGTGCTGATAATGAGGCACAAGTAAGGGAGTATATTGACAGAGGAATGAGGTTAGAGGCTGATCTTCGAGCTACTGAGCCTCTGAGGTTAGAGGTAATCCAATTGAAAGCTGAAGCGCAGAAGTTAACTGCTGTACAGAAAGAATTATCTGCCCAAGTTCAAGCTCTTACAAAGGATTCTAACCGACTACAAACTGAGAATAAGCAATTATCAGCTATAAAGACTGATATTGATGGATTGCACAAAGAGTTGACAGAAGCAAGGTATGGAGTTAAAACCTTTTTTCCAAAAGAAAAGATGAACAAACATGCAATACTTTGTTGTTATGGTTCTCAGGTGTCTGGATCCTCCTTTACAATTGAGAACATATGTGATGGCTAACTTGTTGAACCTCTCGTTTTGACTATTCAATTTGATGATGAAATTTAGGAGACAATTTGAATATGAGAAGAAAGCAAATACAGAACTGGTGGAACAAAATCAATCCATGGAGAAGAATCTCATTTCAATGGCTCGTGAAATAGAAAAGCTGCGAGCAGAGAAAATTGGACGGGGCCTTGGTAAGTTCTCTATCTCCTTTCATATGCTTGTCTGATGTAAACTTTCGACCCGTGGAAAAAACTTAGTTTATGTTTTCTCTATTTCATGTAGGTGTAGGAGCTTACGGCGTGATGAACGGAAGCCCTGAGATGAGATATCCTGGTGGTGCATATGGTGATCCATACAGTGGTGGTGGTTGGGGTTCCTATGACAATCGTGGTCCTCCCCGGCGTTGAGTCCTATATTTAATGTGACAGCACTTGAAGATAAATGTAATGTGAGGTTTTCTTCCTATTTAGAAATGTAACTTAAACCCTTATGAAACAAATATGCTCTGAAACCAAGATTTGCCGATTGAACCTTGAGATTGAGAAAACATCTTTATGATCTCGGCTTATGATTCAATTACCATGTATTTAGCTATTGAGCCTCAAAGTTTATGTTTTTATGTGATCGCAACATAAAAAAGAAAGTCTGAATTTTCTACGGAAGCCGGCTCGAAATATTTGATCTTAGGTGCATTTCCCTCTGGAATATTACTATGTGGGTACGACCGGTAGTTTACCGATATCTATTAATATCTTTTCCTAGAATGTTCTTAAGAAATATCTATCTATCTATCTATATCATAAACTATTGGATCGGGTATTACTTAGATGTGAATCTTGTAGACCTCATCATAGGTTGTAATGTTTTTTGTTTTGGGGGATGGGGGATGAAATCAAAGAATATATAGACTAGTAGAGACCATCTAGTAGTTGTCTATCTCGATCTACATCTTTCGCCATAGCTTTGGGGTTGTGTCTCGATCTCTTATGTGCGAAATATAAGGGACTAATTCCTAGAGAGATTCTCCTTGGTCTAATTCTAATTCCTAGAGAGATTCCCCTTGGTCTAATTCTATGCCTTACGACGAAAGGAGAGTTGGCGTAAAGTGAAGATTGGCTTAAGAATGTGATTGTTTCATACAATTTCTTGCGGTCCAATTAGAAGTAATCTCAAGATAGGTTAGCTCAAAATTCAAAGCTGTGACTTCCCTTTGTATTTGATGGCAAGACAACAATATTTGCCACAGAAACGTTCACTTTATATAGGGTACAAGTGCAACATAAAACCAAGGTTTTTCTCCTAGAGCTTTACTACTTCAGGGATGTAAACTGGGTATTTGTGGATACAATCAGACCAAGGTCCATCACTTAGATTCTTGATTGTCTTGTTACACTTCCAAACAGCACTGTTACACTTGAATCCACTCCCAAATGCAATCTGCCAAATTCTATCACCTTTCTTTATCCTTCCCTCAGCTTCAATATAACTCAGTTCATACCATAACGACGAAGAAGACGTGTTTCCAAATCTGTGCAGAGTCATTCGCGATGCCTCAACGTGCTCTGAAGACAGCTGCAAGTTCTTCTGCAGTTCATCGATCACTGCTCTACCACCGGCATGAATGCAAAAGTGTTCAAATGCTTGTTTGAAGTCTGGAATATATGGTTTCAGTTTCAGGTTAAAGACTTTTCGGCCAATGAGTGAGAAGAGAAAGAGAAGTTGTTCTGATGGAGGAAGAACAAGAGGTCCAATTGTTGTTATATTGGATTTTAAGGCTTCCCCTGCTATAGCCATAAGGTCTTTTGACAAAGAAATTCCTGCTTTCCCTTCTGAATCTTCTACTTCAAACACACAACTGTACGATTTGTCGTCGGATCCTTTGTGGGTTCTGACCACATGTAGCAACTTGTACTTGGCTCGCCATTGATCTGCCCATTTGTTTGATAAAAGAATGGCAGCACCACCCATTCTGAACAAACAATTAGGGAGTAGCATTGATCTATCTTTGCCTCTATAATAATTTGGTGTTATGATTTCTGTGCTAACAACAACAGCGTTCGATTTTGGATAAACTTGGAGAAGATCACGAGCTAAATCAATGGAGATTAGTCCAGCACTACATCCCATTCCTGAGAGATTGAAGCTCTTAATATTATCTCTCATTTTATACTTATTAATCACCATTGCTGATAAAGATGGCGTTGGCGAAAAAAGGCTGCAATTCACAATAAGAATGTCAATATCTTTAGGCTTTACTCTTGTTTTCTTGAATAGAGAATCCATGGCTGAAAATATCACCATTTCAGCTTCTTTTCTTGCAGATTCCATATTAGGTGCAGGTGGGATATAATGAATTGCTGGTGGCAAACATGTTTCTTCTCCTAAACCAGACCTCTCAAGAATTCTCATTTGGAATTCAACACTCTTTGGTTCTGAACTAAGTATAAGTCTTGAATGTTCCATGAAAGTTGAAAATGGGACGCGACAGGAGACAGGCGGCTTGTAACATGAATAATCAATAAGATAAACCCCTCGAGGCCTTGACATGAAGTATAATATGGACGCAAAGATGATAAGGAAAGATGAATAGAGTACAACTATTCCAGTATAATCCCATAAGTGAGGTATGGGGAGGGTACTGTGTGCACAGACCTTATCTCTACCGTAAGATAGAGAGACGAAAGATGAATAGAGTGTTTTGATGAAATCATGCTGAAGGGAATTCCAATGATTGAAGATTTCCTCAGGACCTAATTGAATGACTTGAGCAAGAAAAAAAGGCATTGTGGGCACCAATAGACATGTCAAGAAGTTGTTAACAAGATATTGGTAGCCAAGTTTTACATACTTGAGTTTAAGTGATATGGGAAATTGAGGTGATCTCTGAGGCATATTTGTCAATTGTCTTAAAGAGTGGAAAAATTAGAAGAAAAATCACTACACAATTTTTTTCTAGTGAATAGAGATCAACTATAAAAGTTTAACACGCTGGTAGTATACAAGGAAAGTGAGAGGATATATAGGAGATATTTTAAAGACTAAAGGATGTAAGAAATAAGTAAAGGGCAGATGAAAAGAGGTAAAGTAAAGGTCACACCTTACCCAACGATCACTCTTTAGGTCTTGCCTGTTTTAGTATATCTAAGTCTTTATGTCAACATAAGTTAAAACATTATCAAGTTTGTTTAGACTAAAGTTGCTTGTTTTTTGGTATACTCAGGAAGTATGTAGAATGCCCTATTTGGAGATTAGAATGACAAAAGTAGAAAGTGTTTCAATTCATGGCAATCTGAAGTTAACCTAATTAGTGACAAATGTGTTTCACTTGTATTACTTTCGTTTCATTTGATGAGGTACTCTTTTTTCTTTTTACCCTATTTAAAAAGAAATTAATTCTGACATTTTTATTTTACTTTTAAGGATATGACAATGACATGATATATTTATGATCATAAGACGCTTGGATATGTTATACATATCTAGCTTATGTGTTCAAAATCATCTTTCTTTCTATCTTAAATTTAGTATTTAGTCAAATATTGTCATATTAAATGACGGAAAAAAAAATAACAAAGTTTTGAGATCATGATTTAGTTTAAACAATATTTTTAGTTGATCTTCCAGTAGCTTCGAGGTGTATGATTCAAAAAGAGGTGATCACCAAACTAAAACAACCATCTCGCTATCAAGTTCGATTAAATTTAATATTTTTCCGTTTCCTACTCAATACGCAATTTGCATCCATTTGTTCAGTCCAAATATAAATATATTATAAATTTCAGAAGTCATGTAAATGTAATTTGATCAATACGCGTACGTATGAAATTACATTTGTGAGATATATATAATTATGCATTAGAACTTTGGAGTTAGGTGTACGGACTACACATTTTTCCAGAAATAATGCCACGAAATAATATACATACACCTCGAAAATAAACTATCCTCCTTGATATTTACACCAATCCACATTTAGCTTAGTGTGGTTTGTGATAAAATTGAGGAAAAAAGGTGAATTATAAAGTAATTATAGTCAAGTGATATCAGTTTATATAAAGTTCTGAAAATTGATTATATGAAAATGGACTTACATAAGATATCTAACAATAGTAATTGCGCTTAGAGTCGTCTATATAAATTTTTATTTTTTTCTACTCATATTTTTGTCAAACTAATGTAATATACGTGGACCTACATAAGATATCCATTTTTCATAATTTAGGATTTCAAGGTAGGCACTTTAAAGTATGACTAAAATATTAAATTTTGTTACGAAAATAATTATATTGTGGATGTCCATTTATTACTCCGCTATAGATAATCTTCCTGAAGAAGATTATCCATTTAGTACTCTGTTGAAGTTTATCTACAAGCAGCTGATGCAGGCAGGCTGCAAGCAGCTCAATGAAATGATTTGCAGCAGCTTCTTATTAAACAGGCAGGTTGCAAGCAGCTCATGCAGACAACTTACAAGCAACTAAAGAAAAGCCTTGCAGCTGCTTCCTGAAAAGCCTCGCAACTGCTTCCTTTCTTCTATAAATAGAGGAGTTTTCAGTTCATTATGTACAGAAGTTTGAAGTCAGAATAATATATCAGTTTCTCTCTATACTTGTCTTTACTTTACTGTCTTTATTTTATAACACGTTATCAGCACGGGACTCTACTATCTCGAGAAAATACTTTGAAAGTATCTAAGGTACAAACTTTCTTTTTCTAAATAACGTCAAATCTTTCTAAACTTGAGTTTGTAGCCCTGGATATATCGGGCAAAAGCTACATGTTTTGGGTGCTTGATGCCGAAATTCATCTTGATGCGATGGGTCTGGCAGACACCATCAAAGATAAAAATTAGGTATCAAACCAAGACGTGCCAAAGCAATGATATTCCTACGCCATCACCTTGATGAGGGCCTGAAAATGGAATATCTTATTGTTAAAGATCCAGTCATACTATGGACTAATTTGAAAGATAGATATGACCACCTGAAGATGGTCGTTCTTCCACATGCACGTTATGATTGGACTCATCTAAGGCTACAAGATTTTAAATCTATCAGTGAGTATAATTCTGTTATGTTCAGAATTATTTCCCAATTGAAACTATGTGGTGAATATATTACTGATCATGATATGTTGGAGAAAACTTTCACCATTTTCATGCCTCGAATATGCTCCTACAACAGCAATATCGAGAGATGGGATTCAAAAAGTATTCTGAACTTATCTCACATCTTCTTGTAGCCGAGCAACATAATGGGCTATTAATAAAAAATTATGAAAGTCGACCTACTGGTTCTTGTCCATTCCCTGAAGTGAATGAGACGAACTTCCACCAAGCTAAGCTTGGAAGATGACGTGGCCCTAGTCGTGGTTATGGCCGTGGTCGGGGAGGAAACTCTAATCGTGGTAATAACAATGCACCAAAGAACCCTCCTCACCACCAGCAGTGGAAAAGGACGGAACAAAAGCATGAAGCGGCGCAAGCAGCAAAGCCAGAAAATACATGCTATAAATGTGGAGGAAAAGGGCACTGGTCACATACATGTCGTACGTTAAAATACCTGGTTGAGCTGTATCAAGCCTCCCTGAAGAAGACAGAGAAAAATGCTGAAACAAATTTTATTTCTGAAGATAAATTAGACTTCATGCATTTGGATATAGCTGATTATTTTGCACTTCGAGAAGGAGAAACAAGTCATGTGATCGGTAGTAAATCTGTAGAAATGTAAATATTTTAATTTTTGTTGTTTGTAATAGATAGTATGGTTATGTAATTGTTGTACATAAATAAAAGTTATGCTTTGATAATAATGTTTACTATCATATTTTTTTTATGTCATTTTGAAGAATATGGATAATCCTCAAATTATGTTTGGATCAAAGAGCAATCATGAAGATATTTGTGTAATTGATAGTGGAACAACTCATGCCATATTCAAAGATCAGAAATACTTTTCTTATTTGCATAAGGAAAAAGCGAATGATTCTACAATTTATGGTAATATAAGCTTGATTGAAGGATCCGGAAGAGCTACTGTATTTCTATCAAAGGGAACAAAACTTATTATTGACAATGCATTATTCTCCTCTAAGTCCCGAAGAAACTTGTTGAGTTTTGTAGATATCCGCCGAAATGGGTATCATTTTGAGACAATAGATGAAATGAACGTGGAATATCTTTGTATTACAAAAAATATTTCTGGCCAGAAATGCATTGTAGAAAAGTTACCAACTTTATCTTCTGGTTTATACTATTCAAAGATTAGTACAGTTGAAGCACACTCTATCGTAAACCAGAAGTTTACTGATTCATATACTTTTGTGCTTTGGCATGGCTGTTTGGGCCATCCTAGATCAATAATGATGAGACGAATTATTAAAAATTCGAGTGGGCACCCATTAAAGAACCTGAAGATTCTTACAAATGATGAATTAGTGATGCTTGCTATCAAGGCAAAATGATTACTAAACCATCACCAATGAAGGTTGGCATTAAGTCCTCTGCCTTTTTAGAACGTATACATAGGGATATATGTGGACCTATTCACCCGCCAAGTGGTCTGTTTAGATATTTTATGGTCCTAATAGATACATCTTCAAGATGGTCTCATGTGTGCCTACTATCATCTCGCAACCTGGCGTTTGCAAAGTTATTAGCCCAAATAATTCGATTAAGAGAACAATTCCCAGATTATCCTATAAAGGCTATTCGCCTTGATAATGTTGGAGAATTCTCATCTCAAACTTTTGATAATTACTGTCTATCAGTTGGGATAAAAGTTGAACATCCTGTAGCTTATGTTCATACTCAAAATGGCCTTGCAGAGTCATTTATTAAACGACTGCAATTGATAACAAGACCACTACTTATGAAAACAAAATTTTTCACTACTGTTTGGGGCCATGCTATCTTGCACGCATCATCATTTATCCGTCTCAGACCAACACATTATAATAAATATTCTCCGTCACAATTAGTTTTTGGTCATGAACCAAATATTGCCCATCTACGAATTTTTGGATGTGCTGTATATGTGCCAGTAGCACCACCACATCGCAGTAAGATGCCCCCCCAAAGAAGGTTATAAATATATATTGAGTTTGAATCACCCTCTATTATTCGCTATCTTGAACCGTTGACGAGAGATTTATTTACTGCTCGATTTGCAGATCGTCGAATTGATGAAACAAATTTCCCACAATTAGGGGGAGAGAAAAAGTAAATCAAAAAAGAAATTGTGTGGAAAGTTTCATCATTATCTCACTTTGATCCACGTACCCCTATATATAATCAGGAGGTCCAGAAGATCATCCATTTACAGAATATAGCAAATCAAATGCCAGGCGCATTTACTGATTTGAAAAGGATAACTAAATCACATATCCATGCAGAGAATGTGCCTATCAGAATTGATGTCCCAGCAGGACCATCTACTAGCATGAGAGCTAGTGAACCTAAAGCATGCCTGAAGCGTGGTAGGCCTTTGGGTTCTAAGGATCGAAATCCTAGAAAAAGAAAATCGATAAATGATCAAACTGATATTATGAATGGATCTCCTGAAGAGACCCAAGATCTGCTTAGTTCTGAGATTCATGAAGAAATGAATGAACCCGAGACTCAAGTGAGTGAGAAACTTTTAATAAGTTCTACTGGTGATGAGATTAATTTAAATTGATCTGAAATAGTGGTGGATAATATTTTTACATATAATGTTGCACTTAACATTATGCAAGATATTGAGAATCTTGAACCCCGATCTGTCGAAGAATGTCAACAAAGATCTTATTGGCCAAAATGGCAAGAGTTAATTCAATCGGAATTGAAGTCACTTGCTAAAAGAGAGGTCTATGGACCAATAGTCCAAACACCTGCTGGTATAAAGCCACTTGGTCATAAATGGGTTTTTGTGCGAAAAATGAATGATAAAAATAAAATTGAAAGATACAAGGCTCGCCTTGTTGCACAAGGATTCTCACAACGACCTGGAGTCGATTATGAAGAAACATATTCACCGGTTATGGATGCCATAACATTTCGATATCTCATCAGTTTAGCCTTACATGAAAGGCTTGAAATACATCTAATGGATGTGGTTACAACTTATCTGTACGGATCACTTGATAATGAAATTTACATGAAAATTCCTGAAGGATTTAAAATGCCTGAAGCATATTCAAAATCTCGGAAAATGTACTCAATCAGATTACAAAGATCTTTGTACGGTTTAAAACAATCTGGGCGCATGTGGTATAATCGCCTCAGTGAATATTTGCTGAAAGAGGGTTACATAAATGATGTTATTTGTCCATGTATTTTTATAAAGAAAATGGCTTCAGAATTTGTTATACTTGCTATTTATGTTGATGACATAAATCTTGTTGGAACTCCAGAAGAGCTCCAAAAGGCTATTGAATATCTTAAGAAAGACTTTGAGATGAAAGATCTTGGAAAGACAAAATTTTATCTTGGTCTGCAAATTGAACATTTAGCACACGGGATCTTTATCCATCAATCTGCCTATACAGAAAATGTGTTAAAACGCTTTTACATGGACAACCATTGGTGTACTCTTGATATGGGTTTGTTTTATGCTAACAAAGATAGTGCAGATCTTGTTGGTTATGCAAATGCAGGTTATTTATCTGATCCCCATAAAGCTAGATCTCAAACCAGATACGTATTTACATGTGGAGGTACTATCATATCATGGCGCTCCACAAAGAAATATATTGTTGCTACTTCTTCAAATCATGCTGAAATAATAGCTATTCATGAAGCAAGTAGGGAATGCATATGTTTGAGATCAATAATTCATTTTATTCAAGAGAAATGTGGTTTGGAATGTGATAAAAGACCTATAATTTTATACGAAGACAATGTTGCATGCATAGCCCAATTGAAGGGAGGATATATAAACGGAGATAGAACGAAGAACATTTCACCAAAATTATTCTACACACACGATCTTCAGAAAAATGGTGACATTGATGTGCAACAAATCCGTTCAACTGACAATCCGATAGATTTATTCACTTAATCTTTACCAACTTCAACTTTTGAGAAAATGATGTACAAGATTGGAATGCAGAGACTTAAATATTTGAAACAAGGTTTTCATCAGGGGGAGTAAAATATGCGATGTACTCTTTTTTCCTTACTAAGATTTTTTCCCACAGGGTTTTCCTTATAAGGTTTTTAATGAGGCAGCTATCAATGCGTATTACTAAATATGTGTACTTATTTTCCTTCACTAGGATTTTTTCTTATAGAGTTTTTTCCTAGTAAGGTTTTAATGAGACACATTATATTTTAATGAACATCCAAGGGGGAGTGTTATGAAATTAATTATATTATTGATGTCCATTTATTACTCCGCTATAGATTAATCTTCCTGAAGAAGATTATCCATTTAGTACTCTGTTAAAATTTATCTACAAGTAGCTAATGCAGGCAGGTTGCAAGCAGCTTAATAAAATTATTTGCAATAACTTCTTATTAAACAGGCAGGTTGCAAGTAGCTCATGTAGACAACTTACAAGCAGCTAAAGAAAAGCCTTGCGGCTGCTTCCTGAAAAGCCTCGCAGCTGCTTCCTTTCTTCTATAAATAGAGGAGTTTTCAGTTCATTATGTACAGAAGTTTGAAGTCAGAATAATATATATCAGTTTCTCTCTATACTTGTCTTTACTTTACTGTCTTTATTTTATAACAAATTTTAACATTTCATACTTGTAGCATTATCATATATCAGGCAAAGCAAATCAAATAGTGCCTTGAATAGTGAACTTAATGAATGGACTGCTCTGCATTAGAATTTAAGTTGGGCCTTCAGACTTGTGCTTGTGGCCTAGATCCACCTTCACACAAAATGAGTTTAATGGCGAAGGGATATCGATTTTTGACAAAGTTAGCCCCTCGGCAAAAACTATAAACAACCGCCTAGTTCATAATTACACATTACAACTTGTAGCCAAAAACAAGTAAATTATGTTAACCAACATATATATTTGTGCCGCCCCGCCCTCCCTTGTCACCAAAGTCACAAAATTTTCTTGGATTCTTTCCTTTTCTTCCAATTTATCTCGTTCACTACAACTCTACCAAACTTTGCTATCGTATCTTCTTCTTTCTTGGAAACAAATCATTCACCCAAAAATAAAATTGTAATAAAAATCAATAATACAAACTCTCAGCACTTCTTTTCAGGCCAAAATTTTCTTTATTCCGTCACTTCCATTCTTATTTTATACAAAATTTCATCTCGCCTTACAAAATTGACCTGGTTCAAAATTCACCTGCTAAAGTAACGCTTATGATCTTGATAAGGGGGGTTTTATTCTCCTTAGTTTCTGCTAGTGTTTTAAAAGGCGTGGGCGTAAGGAGGACCATTTTACGTATGCCTCAACAAGGCGTAAGCCCCATATGTATTTATTTTTAATATTTTATAAAATAATATAATTAGAGTAAATATTTATAAACATGTAAAATTGCATAAAAATTGAAGAAAACTATAAATATATAAAATTACATATATATAAATGTGTTCCATCCCCACAAAAAACTAGTCAAAATAATCTATTATACGCTACTTAGAAGTATAAGTAACTTGAGTCGAAAAGAATAAAGTTTTCTACATGGAGGAACAAAAAGGATGACTAACCTGCAATTTGAACTTTGAACTTCCTGCTATGAAGGAGAATGAAGTTCTCTTTGTATTTGTAAAAACAAATAATTGAATATTCGTTACTTTTGGGAGATATTAGCAGACTAGTGGACAAGATAAGAAATTGGGAAAGATCATGAATTAGGGCTTCAATCAATAAAAAAAGGTCTTCACTTTTATATTTAATACATTTCAGTTCCTTTATAAAACTTTTGAGTAATTACCAAGCTGAATTTTGAGAATTTGTGTATTATATGAAGGGCTTATTCAACAAATTTTATTTTAATTTGAAAAAGTCTCTGAAGCTTACGCCTCACTAAACAAAACGCACCTCAAACTCCCGGGCGTACGCCCCGAATTACTAGACGTACGCCTCTTGAGACTTTCGCCCCACACCATCGCCTCAGGGCATTTTTGGTGCGCTTCGCCCTAGGGCTCGCCCAGAAAACCCCTTTTAAAACACTAATTTTTGCCGCCAGAAAGGATCCTAGAAATCGTTTTCCTTGTAACCTCTTTCTTTTATGTGTATAATGTATTATTAAGGAGCAATTGTAGTTTGGTTTAGAACAAACATCTAGTATACAATTTTAAATAATTTAATTTTTGGCCCACCATTAGTATATATTTACATTAATATTTATTTATTTCTTTCGGTGAAAATAGATTTGAATATTGGTATATTATAAAATATATACAAAATAGATTGTCACTATGCAAAAATTATACAAAATAGATTGTCACTATACAATTTATATACAATAGACTGTCATTATACAAAATAGACTGTCATTATACAAAAATATACTAAATAGACTGTCACTATACAAAATATATACAAAATAGATTGTCACTATAAAAAAATAGACTAAATAGACTGTCACTATACAATTTATATACGATAAGTTGTCACTATACAAAATAAACTGTCACTATACAAAATATATACAAAATAGATATTTCGGGTCTATTAAATGTAATATGTTTGGGCTGGAGGGATATTTTGTGTCAATGAAAAAAACATAGGCTATTAAAATTTTGAGTGGCTATAGAATCATTTTCTCAAAAAGAAACTTGGTCCAAGACGGATCAGGATTTGAAGTTTATAAGTTATTTTGCTTTAACCTTAAGTTAATATACAATAACGATTGAGTTCATAATTAAATATTTAAGAATATTAAGTTATAATTCATATTTCTCATAAAAATTACGTAAAAAATTCATGAGATTTGTAGTTTTGCACACCCCAATTAACCTACCCCTAATTTTTAAATTATTTAATTTGGGTCCAAACTTCAAGCCAAAAAAGTCTGAACCCATCATGCGGGCAAAAAGTTTGAAGTTGTGGCCTTGACAAGGCCAAACTTGTAAGGCTACAACTTCGGGCCTAAAACGTCCTAAGTTTAGCCTTGTCAAGATCATTTTTTAAACCAAAATGTTTGAAGTTGTGGACTTGGCAAGGCCACAACTTTAGTACAAAAAGTTTTGACGCGAATTTTTCTTCAGCTAAATAATGTCTAAAATTATTTGAAAAGTGGGAAAACTTATAATTTTTTTTTTACAGAGTAGGTATAACTTTAATGAGGCCCCCGAAATTGATTATCTTTGCATTTACTTCCAAAAATACTGAATTCAATTGAACCCATTATTCACACACTACATGCGCTACTGCCAACATAGTTACATTGCCACAATATTATTTCACATTCATGAAAAACACACACTCTCCTTTGCAACATATAATTTTATAAACTTATGAAAATAAAGGAAAACGACATGCTTGCAAAGAAAACACACTTGAAAATTCCTCAATTCCATAGACTCTTCTCCTTCTCCATTTTTCATTTTTGGTTGAGGGAAGAAAAGAGGGAATTAATTAACTTAATGCATTGATTAAAGTTTAAAGACTAGAGCTTAACAACATCTGGAATATCAACAGGATATCTGTCAATGCAATCAGCCCATGGATTATGAGTTACTGGGGTCTTAATTGTTCTATTACATTTCCAAACCGCACTGTTACACTTGAATCCACTTCCAAATGCAATCTGCCAAATTCTGTCACCTATTGATTCGAGACATAACATAATTAAGTCATTGAAATCGTCTTTTTTTTTTAATACTAACAGTTTAAACTTTTAAATGATAATGATCGTTACCTTTCTTCATTCTCCCCTTCGCCTCAATGTAACTCATCTCATACCATAGCGATGACGATGATGTGTTCCCGAATCGATACAGCGTCATCCTTGAAGCCTCCACATGCTCCGCCGATAGCTGCAGACTATTCTGCAGCTCATCTATCACCGCCCTGTTGGGATAAATATAATTTATTTATCCCAAGTACATGAATTTATTGAGTTCACGTATTAGGAAAAATTGACGTAGCTAGAACGTATTATATATTAAATTAATATATATATTTTTTCCGTTCACTTTTATTTGTCTATTATACTAAATTTTTTCACTTTTACTTTTTAATTTTAGCAAATCAAGGAAAAAGTAATTGTTTTTAATATTTTACCCTTATCATTAACTACTCATTCCTAAATCATTTGCTAAAACTTTGTAAAATGCTATTAATATTATGGGTATTATGGTAAAATATGTACTTCATTTATTATTTCTTCAAAGGATTACAAAGTTCATTGTGGACAATTAAAATTGAATAGAGAGAGTACTATAATATGTGTATATTATATTCTCTACATTTCAATTTATTTTGCGGAATTTCGAAAGTCACACTAGTTTGTTTTTTAACCATGATTTTTAAAGGTTTTTTAAATGTTTTAATTCTTTAATTATTGTAACCAGTAGTACTTTTTACCTAGTTTTTAAATATATAAATTTTATTTAAAAATAAATAAAGATTCTATACTCGAATTTATGGTCAAAATTAAAAAGTAAAGAAGAATACCTTCCTCCGGCGTGTATGCAGAAATGCTCAAATGCTAGTTTAAAGTCCGGAATGTATGGTTTCGAATTTTTCTTGAAAATTTTTCGGCGAATGAGTGTCAGAACGAAGAGAAGTTGCTCTGAAGCAGGCAAAACAAGGGGTCCAATTGTAGTAATATTAGACTTCAATGCTTCTCCTGCAACTTGCATTAGATCTATACACAAATTTATACCAACTTTTCCTTCTAGATCTTCTTGTTGTTGTACACATTTAAAAGATTTATCATCTGCTCCTTTGTGTGTTCTTACAACATGTACTAGACGGTATTTTGCACGCCTTTGATCCGATTTTCTGTTAGATAAAAGAATGGCAGCTCCTCCCATTCTGAACAAGCAATTAGGTAGCAACATTGATCTCTCCTTACCTAAATTAACAAAAGGTGAAACAACTTTTATGTATCATGAAAAAACTTACAATAATCAATATTTTCACTATTCCTCCTACTACAGGACGCTTACGTTTAACCTCAATATTAAACCCTACTTGTGTTACTGAGTAGTTTTTGAATATTAAACGAACCTCTCCAAAGGTAATTATAATGTGGTTGATTTTCCTCTTTTGCGGTCACTTTTACTTTCTCGAAATTCAACTAATTAATCCACACTTTTCATTTCCCTTCTCCTCGTTACTGTAAAAATGTTAAATTTCTTTTTCTTTCCACTGACATAGATGATTTCCCCTAAGGCATCAATGGACGAATGCCTTTGTATGTTGTCACAGTTCAGCGAAACTGTCACATACAATGACATCCCATATAATGCGTTTATCAATAAGAGGTATACAGTCAGATCTTTCTATAACATCATCCCTATATAACAACATTTCACTATAAAAGTCAAGCTTTTCCGGAATCAATTTTTATATTCTGTTATAATATATGTTCACTATAACAACACTTCGCTATAACATCCAAAAATATTCGGAACAAACGAGACTGTTATAGAGAGATTTGACTATATAACCTTTCCATCAAATTATTAAAATTTAACAATTTCAAAATAATATGATCTTTTCTCTCAACAGTTAGTGTTGTATTATTGTAATAAATTTTAATTCTTAAAAGAGATCTCTTTACCTAGATAGCTATTCGGGGTGATAATCTCGGTGCTAATGACCACAGCATTTGAATTAGGGTAGTGTTGAAGAAGATCACGAGCTAAATCAATGGATATGACTCCTGCACTGCATCCCATTCCAGATAAATTAAAACTCTTTATATTACTCCTAAGCTTGTACTTATTAATCACCATAACTGAAAGGGAAGGAGTTGGCGAAAAGAGGCTACAATTTACAATAAGAATATCAATATCTTTAGGGTTTAATCCCGTTTTTTCCAAAAGCGAATCCATGACGGAAAAAATAGTAATTTCAGCTTCTTCTCTAGCCAAAACCATTGAATTTCGAATTTAATTTTTAAATTTTTTAGATTTTGACTTGGATATTGGATTTAGTACTTTAGATTTGTGGATATCTATAAATTCGAAATTTTAATACTTTATAATTAGTCCATTATCCATATGCCAATAGTAATAAGTCAAATACCCCACCTATTAGACATTATCTCATATTATATTTAATACTAATTACGAAGTTACTATCAGAATACTTTTTATTTGGACATAGTTTTATTATTGCTACTTCTTATCGGCCTTATTAATGTCTTTGTTGTATTTAATTGACAATTTCATTACTTGAATACTTTATTTGAATGATTACAATGAGAATGATGAACTTTTTAGGTAATTCAATATAAATATTTTACTAGGATATTCATTTTTGCAAGAAGAAGAAACATCTAAACTTATAAGCTTAAAATCGAAAATCTGAAATATCCAAATCGAACTTAAAAAATGCGATCCATTCTTATTTGGATTGGATTTCGATTGTCATTTATTTAATCCGAAATCGAATATCCAAACTAAAATTTCATATTCAATTCGAACTGCCCAAACGCCCACCCCTAACTAGGTGAGGTTATGATGGTCATGCTCAATGAGTTGGGGCGAACACAATAGTTTTTACTTTTCGTAAATTAAATATATAAAAACTACTAAAATTATTCTTAAGATCACTAATTTGGCATTTGGTTTAAATTTTGAAATAAATTACTCTTTGAAAAATGTTTAAGTTTTACAAAAAGAAAAAAACATGCATTTTCAACTATGGCATGAAAGAAACTAAAAAAAAATCTTTCTTGACGTTTGGCTGAAAAAGGTTTTTTTTTTGCAAAAATGTTCTTAAAAAGAATCAAAAACTCTTTCGCAGTGTTTACCAAACGCCATTTTAATTAACGGTCGTAAGAGTTTTACACTACAGGCGACAGCTCATCTTTTTTTCTCATAATAAAAAATCAACTATTAATAAACAACGGCACGTTGAATAATGCAAATGGCTACTATAGGGTGATAGCAGCTTGGTCCAACTTTCCCGTTAAGTTGTTAAAATAGCACGGGTTAATCAATTTTCGGACTAGTAATTGAAAAATAACTAACATTTGATAAGTTATTGAAAAATAGCACTATTTTGCTGCAACACGGAAAGTTCCAGTATAATATACTGAAGATTGGAGCATCCGTGTATGAACTTCCAACATATTATGTTGGAACTCCAGCACATTACGAAATTCCAGCATAAACATGTAAAAAAATTCGAAATTCAGCATATTATGCTGGAATATTTTTCGAATTTTGAATAGTGTTTATGTTCAAATTTATCTTTACATGAAAAAGGTTAAATTTCGATTACTTTTGAAACTCTGGCTATTTTCAATTACCACTTGTAAATCTGACTATTTTTGAATTTCACAAGCCAGACTCAGTAGTTAACCCAATGAAGAAGTTGTGGACTCATCTGAACTTAGTAACTTCGATTTAGACTCTGCATACGTGTTAAAAATTCAATTAAATAAGTGTAAAAAATTAATTTTGAGCCCATTATATTAAATGCGATATAATAGAATTACGAATTTAAGTCGATAAAATTTAAGTTATGAATCCACCCACGATCAGACTCACCTTAATTCCAGAAAAAATAATAAAAGTGAAGCTAGCTAATTACCGACGTACAGTTATAAATATAGCTGAAATTATATTGACGGTATTAATATTCTATACGTCCCTTTGGACAATAATACAAAGGGTCCCTAATTCAAAATGGACGTGAAACTGCTACACCTCGACCTTAATTAATTGAATAGTAACTGAATAGATAAGAAAGAGGGCAGGGGCAACTATTAAAACAAATCAGCATGAAATGAGCTGGAGATGGATACGTCTCCTTTCTTGTTAATTGTTATGTACGATATTTATTTTTTGTTTTTTACCTGATGATTCATACCTTGTGACCGACTAATTCTGGATTCGCGCTAAATTTTTTTATTTATCCGAAAAAAGGATAGAGTTGAATTTATACGTAGTTGTAAGGGTACGTGGTATAACTTGGCACAAATCAAAAAAGTAAGTTGAAATATATCAAATATTGACTGTAAAGAATGAAATACGAACAAATATTGAATAGAAAGGGATTTTACGAACAAGCAAGATGAATCACGGTATAAAGCTCACAAGAGGATAATCTCTACTGTATTTCTCTATGAATAGTAATATTTGAATATGAGAGTGTATGTATGCCTTAATGTTGGATCCCCTTACAGAAATAATGGCCATCCCTCTTATAGTGGAAGGATCCTACTTTAGATATAATTAAAAATACATAGTGGGGAACCTATGATGGATTAGCTTTTCCCTAATTTCCGCAGAGATTCTCTCCCTTAGTGCGGCTGTAACGGCTCTTGTCCTTTGGCTTGATCTTGATCAGACTTGGTTTTGGTTGGTTTCCAGATTTAGAGCCCGATATTGACTCGAGCTCGATATTGACTCGGGGCCCGGTATTGACTTGGGCTCGGTATTGGTCGGTCTCTGGCTCTCAAGTTTGATAACGCCGCTTTGCATCATAGTTCGATTTGGATTCGAGCTCGGTAATGACTTCGAGCTCGGTAACCTGGCTTCGGATCTCATACCCGATATTATGAAGATGACCTTCGGTCCATTATGTTCCAATCTTGACTAATCATACGAAGGTCGAAATCGATTTTGACCTTATACAGATAGTCCCCTCGTTTCTCGGGAAGAATGTGGCGAGAAAACATGATTTTCCAACGGTATGACTTGATACAAACTAACGTTTGCATCGAGCCCGGTCATGACGTACGCGATAGATGTACCGTCGGTTCAATTTACCAAGGCATTAAATGCGTGTCAGACGATGGTCGGCCATTGTTGACATTGAACCGTCATTGCCAACCCTATGAATAGCCCCTCTTTTTACTACTTTTTACTTTTACATCTTCAAATCTTCTAAGTTCCCTTTCGCATCTTCTGAGTTCTTCATCTGTAAATTTGTGATTTTCACTGCAAAATCCCTATTTATAATACCAAATCTTGTCATCTTCCTCTATCTTCAATCTTCAAGTCCCAATGGCAAAAACGTCAAAAACAGTTCCTCAAAAAGAAAAAGTTTCTTCTTCGCGGCCCGCCGATGATAAAACACTTGTGGAGCCACGACCTAAGGAGTGTGTTCCCGGGGTGTGTGTTCTTACCTCCGATTTTAAGATCGACAAAGCTTCGTCGGTCCCCGGTCGATGCAAGCCAGTATAGAGGTATATGTGCTCGATAACTGAAGTCCCTCTTAAACAGTTAAGGAAAGATTGCAACTAGGAGGACAAATAAATGATAATCCCGGCTCCCAAAGAAGATATTACTATTCATGTGAAAGGGTTTTTAAGTGTTTATACTTACCCTTTCACGTTGGGTCCACTCGACCCAGTTGTCATCGATTTTTGCCGCTAATACCAAATAGCCCTAGGCCAAATCCATCCTTCTTGTTGGCAAATCGTTATTCTGATCCGCTTCTTCGTGAACAAGGTCGAGAGGATGCCTTTCACCCTCGACTATCTCATTAGATTGCACAACCCCCGCCTCTATCGAGGTGGGTTAATAAAACTCCAGCGCCAGGATACCAAAGTGTTGTTCTCGAGCATAGACGAGGACAAGGATCGAGGCTGGATGGGCAGGTTTGTTCGAGTGAAGACTTCTGACTTAATCTCGGCCGAGAAGATGCTGTTTCCCGAGGAATGGAACATGAAGTGTAAGTATAATTTATACTGTTAGCTCCTATTATTTTGTTCCTTTGTTTCTTTCTCACCGATATCCTTTTCCGTGATGTAGCGGTTGCTTGGATGCCCAGTGCTATTCCTAACCTTAAGAGCTGGGTACGGGACCTGGCTTCGACCTTCACATATGCCGAGCGCTCGTGATGCAACTTATCAAAGGGCCGACGAGAGGCTAAAAGTTATGGTAAGCCTCTTTCCCATGTCTTCGATGATTCGAACAAAATGTCTTTCCTATACTTAACCGATTTTCTTGTGTGTAGGCCTGGGCAAAGATGCAGTCATGAGTCCCTTGTCTGGCGAGGAAGAGACTTCGGCCCCGGTTCGAAACCGACGAAGGATAACAAGAGAAAAAGGGCCTCTACTGCCGAGGATCCACAGCTTAAGACAAGGATGACTCGTAAGCCGAGGAAGAATATCATCTCTTTGACCGAAGAATCAGTTCAGCGTCTAAGGGATGAAGATGAAGAATAAGAAGAAAATGACGGGTCCATACTGGTGGCCCGAGTGAAGAAAACCATCGATGCCCCAAAAGCAGCTGGGTCAATGGCGGCTGATGAGGCTCCATCTCGAACTGAGGGGATATCGGAGAAAGACTCGGACAAAGTCCCCAAGTCGTTGGAGATCGAGGATGCCTCTCACCGAAGTCATCAATAGGTGGGTATATCAGAAGGGGCCGACCCTGAAGCTCTTCGAACTGAGAAGAATGCCCCAAGCGACTCGCTTGGGGCAATAGTAATCGGAGACTCTCCTACTCTCCCTTCTTTTTCCTAAGGGGAAATTCGGGAAGCCCGAGCTTTGGGGACCCTCGAGGTAGCCGGGGCCCATGAGAGTGAGGACCCCTTTCATGATTTATTTACCGGTATCGAGGATGCTTCCGGACTGAGTGACGAGTCGGGTTTTTTCTTCGAGGTTCAACGAGTCTTGAAACCCTTTGTTGATGTCATATTTTTCCATTTTCTGCCTAACTTTTTCTCTTTTTTTGTATAGGCTTTAACTCTTCATCAAGAGGAGTTTTCCAAGTCTCGGGTAGAGCTAAGCTGACGTGAGGCCGACTTCCGAGTGCTTTCGGATGAGAGAAATGCCCTCAGACTTCTTTGTGAGCAAAGAGAAGAGGAGACCAAAGACCTTCGAGTCGAGTTGGCCAAAGCTCACCAAGATCAGACCGATCTGACCGAGCAGGTAATGAAAATCTTAAAAACTCATGGGCTCGATTCGGTAACGGAGGCTAATATTCCGATCTCACAGCTGCAGCAGAACCTCGAGATGATTGTGCAGCTCCGTGAAGAGGTCGATATAATAAAGACAGAGACCTTGGGGTGGAAAGAAGGTATAAACCGCCTTGTTGTAGAAAAAGAGGTTGCTCGAGCCCAATTATCATCGGTCGAAAGTCAGTTTCAAGGCGTGAAGGAGAATGGCTCGGTTCAAGCAAGAAAAATAGAGGAGTTCGAGGCTTAGTTGGCTTCCGAACTTGCCAAGGCCAAATCTGAAGCCGAAAAAGGAAAGGCCGAAGTGGATGCATTCGTGGCCGTCTATCAAGCCGATGCTAAAGCTGCTCAAGTACAAGCGAGAGAGGATGCCGAGACCGCTCAAACTCGAGCACATTATGTTGCTGAACTTTCCAAATGCCAATCTCGTAGGGAAACCCTCGAGGAAATCCATGTTCGAGGTTTCGATCTTACCGAAGAGATAAAAAAGGCTAAAAAGCTTGAAGCCGATGCTGGAGCCCTGGATGATGATGATGATGATGATGAGAGAAAGAGGGGGTCTGAGAGCGGGGATGAGCTTGATGGAGAAGAGACTGTTCCCATAGATAATCAAGAACCTTAGGGTTTTTTTTAGTTTTGATCGTTTTGTGTAGGGTCCTGATCAGACCTTGTAAATACTCATATATATAAAGATCGTTTCCTTTCCCGACTTGTCTTTGTTTCATTTTCTGCCTTGTGAAAAATTTGTTTCATTCATGCCTTATGAAAGTTTTCATAAGTTCGAGGCTTTAGGCAATTTGATCGAAGTCGGACCTTGTAGTCTTTATAACAGAGTGAGCGTTTGCTCGAACGTAAATTAAAATTAACCCTTAGGCTTAATAGTCGAGTGTATTTGCTCGAAATTAAATTAAAAATATCCCTTAGGCTTAATAGTTGAGTGTGTTTGCTCGAACTCGGGGTAATGTAGCCCGTAGGCTTAGTAGTCTAGTGAGCGTTTGCTCGGACTCGAAGTAATGTATTCCGTAGGCTTTATGGTCGAGTGAGAGTTTTTCTCGAACTCGAAGTGATGTAGCCCTTAGGCATAGTAGTCGAGTGAGTGTTTGCTCGAACTCCAGATGATGTAGCCCGTAGGCTTTATGGTCGAGTGAGAGTTTTGATCGAACTCGAAGTGACGTAGCCCTTAGGCTTAGTAGTCGAGTGAGTGTTTGCTCGAACTCGAAGTAATGTAGCCCGTAGGCTTTATGGTCGAGTGAGAGTTTTGCTCGAACTCTAAGTGATTTAGCCCGCATGCTTAGTAGTCGAGTGAGTGTTTTGCTCGAACTCGAAATAAGGTAGCCCTTGGGCTTCGTAGTCGAGTGAGAATGATTTCTCGAACTCGAAATAAGAATAGCCCTTAGGCTTAGTGGTCGAGTGAGGACTTGCTCGAACTCGAAATAAGGTAGCCCTTAGGCTTTGTAGTCGAGTGAGAATGATTTCTCAAACTCGAAATAAGAATAACCCTTAGGCTTAGTGGTCGAGTGAGGACTTTCTCAAACTCTAAATAAGGCAGCCCTTGGGCTTCGTAGTCGAGTGAGAATGATTTCTCGAACTCGAAATAAGAATAGACCTTAGGCTTAGTGGTCGAGTGAGGACTTGCTCGAACTCGAAATAAGGTAGTCCTTAGGCTTTGTAGTCGAGTGGGAATGATTTCTCGAACTCGAAATAAGAATAGCCGTTAGGTTTAGTGGTCGAGTGAGGACTTGCTCGTACTCGAAATAAGGTAGCCCTTGGGCTTCGTAGTCAAATGAGAATGATTTCTCGAACTTGAAATAAGAATAGCCCTTAGACTTAGTGGTCAAGTGAGGACTTTCTCAAACTCGAAATAAGGTAGCCCTTAGGCTTTGTAGTCGAGTAAGAATGATTTCTCAAACTCGAAATAAGAATAGCCCTTAGGCTTAGTGGTCGAGTGAGGACTTTCTCGAACTCAAAATAAGGCATCCCTTGGGCTTCGTAGTCTAGTGAGAATGATTTCTCGAACTCGAAATAAGAATATACCTTAGGCGTAGTGGTCGAGTGAGGACTTCCTCAAACTCAAAATAAGGTAGTCCTTAGGCTTTGTAGTCGAGTAAAAATGATTTCTTGAACTCGAAATAAGAATAGCCCTTAGGTTTAGTGGTCGAGTGAGGACTTGCTCGAACTCGAAATAAGATAGCCCTTGGGCTTCGTTGTCGAGTGAGAATGATTTCTCGAACTCGAAATAAGAATAACCCTTAGGCTTAGTGGTCGAGTGAGGACTTGCTCGAACTCAAAATAAGGTAGCCCTTGGGCTTCATAGTCGAGTGAGAATGATTTCTCGAAGTCGAAATAAGAATAACCCTTAGGCTTAGTGGTCGAGTGAAGACTTGCTCGAACTCGAAATAAGGTTGCCCTTAGGATTTATAGTCGAGTGAGAATGATTTCTCGAATTCTAAATAAGAATAGCCCTTAGGCTTAGTGGTCAAATGAGGACTTGCTCGAACTCGAAATAAGGTAGCTCTTAGGCTTTGTGGTGCGATCTCGTTAATTTTTCAGCTGGCAGTCCTCGATTTTTGTAGTAATGGTCGGCCCTTAAGCTTGTTTGCATAATTGATCACGAAATAGAGGATGGATTCTGAGATATGAGATATCGGTAAAGGTGAAATTTCTCTTTATGTCATTATACATGTGTTCATATTTTGTACCAGGGATGGCTCTTTCAATTTTTCCTATTGAAACCCTGTCATCATGAAGTAACTTCCTTGCACCGAATTTGATGATCGAACTTGATATATTCAATGGTAATGCCCCCAGTATTCGAGGTTGATTGTAAAGAGGCCTTGGATACTGTTGAATTGTTCTAAGTTAGCACGATTAATGGTTGCCTAATTAAAAACCTTGCCGAAAAACCCATTTGGGATAAAACTGGTCTAAGAAAAAAAGAGTGCAACGCGTGCTTTCATTCCTAAATCCATCCTTATTCCTGGTCGAACTCTTGCAAGTTTTAGTTTCGAAATATAAATAAACATGGGAGGGTCATACCTTAGCAGTAGTATCATTTTAGGTGCGACACATTCAAATTGCTTGGTAGTTGTTTGCCGTTTATCACACCGAGCTTGTAGGATTCTTTACCGATGATTTTGTGAACCTGATACGGTCTTTCCCAGTTAGGACCTAGTTTTCCTTCATTTGGATTTCGGGTATTGAGGGTGACTTTCCTTAGCACTAAGTCCCCGATTTTAAAATGGCAAAGATTGGTTCTTCGATTATAGTATCTTTCGATCCGCTATTTTTGGGCGGCCAATCGGACGAGAGCTGATTCTTGTTTTTCGTCCAATATTTCAAGGCTCGTGTTCATTATTTCGTTATTCGACTCATTTGTCGCATACCAAAATCTAGTTCTAGGTTCTCCGATCTCAATCGGGATAAGGGCTTCGGCGCCATAAACCAACGAGAATGGTGTTGCTCCGATACTGGATTTCAATGTTGTTCGGTATGCCCATAGGACCTCGAGTAGTATTTCTCTCCATTTACCTTTAGCATAGGTTAATCTTTTCTTAAGATTTCCTTTACTGTCTGTTCCAGCTGGGATGAAAAGGTATTGATAGGATTCTTTAGATTTTGTGGTCCTCGAGAAATTTAGTTTCCTTTCTGCCGATGAATTGCTTTCCATTATCACATACAATCTCGGATGGCATCCCGAACCGATATATGATGTGGTCTCAAATGAAGTCTATTACTTTTTTTTTCTTTGACTTTCTCGAAAGCCTGTGCTTCAACCCATTTAGAGAAATAATCAGTCATAAACAAAATAAATTGAGCCTTACCTAGGGCCGATGGGAGGGGGCCGACGATGTCCATCCCCCATTTCATGAAAGGCCATGGAGATAGGACCGAGTGGAGAAGTTCCCCGGGTTGATGAATCATGGGCGCATGCTTGTTCATATCGGTCATTTGAACGAACTCTTTTGCATCCTTGTTCATATCGGTCCAATAATACCCTGCTCTGATTATTTTGTGGACCAACGAATCGGCACCGGAATGATTTCCACAAGTGCCTTCGTGAATTTCATGTAAGATGTAATCGGTGTCTCTCAGTCCTAAACATATTGCCAGTGGACCATCGAACGTCCTCCTAAATAGCGTTCCGCCTTCGGACAAGGTGAACCGTGCTGCCTTTGTGCGCAGAGCCCTCGATTCTTTTGGATCTGACGGAAGCTTCCCGTTCTTGAAGTACTCTATGTATTTGTTTCTACAATCCTAGGTTAAACTCATGGAGTTTATCTCAGCGTGGCCTTTTTCGATTACTAATTTCATGAGTTGTACGATAGTCCCCGAGTTAAGTTCGTCATCCTCGACCGACGACCCTAAGTTTGCAAGAGCATCGACCTCATTGTTTTGCTCTCGCAGTACATGTTGCAAAGTCCATTCCTTAAATCGATGTAGAGTCACTTGCAATTTATCCAAGTACCTCTGCCTTCGATCTTCCCGGACTTCAAAAGTCCCATTGACTTGATTTACCACGAGGAGGGAATCACATTTAGCCTCCACAACCTCGGCTCCCAAACTTCTAGCTAGTTCGAGACCTGCAATTACAGCCTCATACTCGGCCTCATTGTTAGTCAATTTTGTAGTTTTAATAGAATGTCTAATTACATTACCTGTGGGCGATTTTAGTACGATGCCCAGTCCGGACCCCTTTGCGTTCGATATGCCGTCCGTAAAGAGGGTCCAAACTCCCGAAGTGATACCCAATTTTATCAGTAATTCTTTTTCAATCTTGAGTATGAAGGTCGGCATAAATTCAGCCACGAAATCTACTAAGATTTGAGATTTCATAGGTGTTTGAGGTCGATACTCGATGTCGTACCTACCGAACTCTATGGCCCATTTGGCCAATCAACCTGAAAGCTCAGGTTTGTGTAAAATATTTCGTAGAGGACAAGTTGTTACAACATGTATCAGATGGCACTGGAAATATGGTTTTAGTTTCCTAGAGGCACTTATTAAAG
Source organism: Nicotiana tomentosiformis (assembly GCF_000390325.3). NCBI lineage: Eukaryota > Viridiplantae > Streptophyta > Magnoliopsida > Solanales > Solanaceae > Nicotiana > Nicotiana tomentosiformis. The sequence goes on along the minus strand of NC_090821.1, from coordinate 73,817,240 downwards.
CAAGCGTTAATTTTGTAATGATCCAACGAGTCATTTTTGACTTTTAGAACCCCGTTCCCCTAAATAAAACTCCTCGTATATGCTTTTATAAATTTATGACTTGCAGGGATGGTTGGTTCGGGATTTGAAAGTGTTCGGATTGAAATCAGAACACTTAGTTCCTTAAGTTGGCCTTAAAATGCTAAGTTTGACTTCGGTCAACATTTTGAGAAAATGACCCCGGAATAGAATTTGTATGATTCCAACAGCTCCGTATGGTGATTTTGGACTTAGGATCGTGTTCGGAATTTTATTTGGAAGTCCGTTGTTAAATTAGGCTTGAAATGGCTAAAATAGGGATTTAAGTATGGAAATTTGACCGGAGAGTTGACCTTTTGATACCGGAGTTGAAATCTAGTTTCAAAAAATTTCATGGCTCTGTTATATCATTTATGACTTGTGTGCAAAATCTGAGGTCAATCAGGCTTAATTTGATAGGTTCCGGCATTGTTTATAAAAATTGAAAGTTTCAAAGTTCATTAGGTTTAAATCTATGTGTGATTCGTGTTTTTATTGTTGTTGGATGTGATTTGAAGACTCGACTAAGTTCGTATGATGTTTTAGGACTTGTTGGTATATTTGATTGAGGTCCCGAGGGGCTCGGGTGAGTTTGGGATGGTTAACAGATCAATTGTTCCTTTGTACACTAACCATCTCTCCAAATAGAGTCTGCATGCCGCTTCACATACTAACACGATTCCAAACCATTCTACACTTTCTCAAGGCGCACGACTACCCTACTAGTGAATTCATATGCTAATCTGCCACTCTTACTTCGGTTAAATCATTTCCTTTAAGAAACTTCTCAACCTTTACTTCTTCTACTTGGCCTGCTAGTACTTCAACCACCGCGAAAGACTTCCCATCATACTTTGCTACCCAACTGCTGCGTCAAATCGAAATGTATCTCTGTCGTACCTCAACCAATAAAATGTTACTGACTCTAAGTCTCTTCGAAGATCATCTTTCTCGAGCCATTAACATCAAAAATACCTATTCGCAACCACAATTACTACACAATCACTTACTCTTCTTGAGTCCAAACTCATTGACAAGACATGAGAATTTAATTTTGCCCCAAAATTTTAACAACGTGAAAGATCCTTCAAAACATTCACACTCGAGACCGTAAGTCACATCAAAACGAAAATCAAGCACCCAATGGCCTTTCCTTACATTTCAAGGAAACATTTCTCGTCACATTCAAATCGTCTTAACACATCCCGTAGTTATATCATACTCATCACAAAGCCATTCCACCACTCATCGAGCCACAAATTCCACTCGTAGGGGCATTACCGTACATATGAGTCCAAATGTACAAGATACAACTGAAGCTACCGAGCCAAAACTACGATTTAAACCTAGCCTCAAGTCCTCCAGACTAGCCCATCACCAAAACACATAATACACATCTCGAACCTCGTTCATAGAATCACAAGAAGGCGATAACTGATACCGAGTGCTCATGTGCGCATACGAACGTGTGGAAGGAATTCAAAGAGTTATGTCTCAAGCTGAATCAATTTCGCACGATAGAATACAAGAAAGTGAAATTTTCCTAAGGGTTGTGTAGCCTCTCGAAGATAAGTACAAACATTTCCGTACCGATCTGCAAGACTCTACTAAACCCGCTCATGACTCGTGAGACCTATGTAACCTAGGCTCTGATACCAATCTGTCACGACCCAAAAAATTAATCTGTCGTGATGGAACCTATTGTGGAACTAGGCAAGCTGACTCATTTTCAAAACAAACTGATATTTTCATTTCAAAGATAATTTCAATGTTATTTAACATAAAACCGTCATTTAAGGAGCTCAAATTAAAGAAAAATAAAATAAAAGTGCGGAAAAGAAAAGCCCGACATCGGGGTGCCACTAGTCATGAGCATCTACTATAATTTGTTTAACAATATCAAGGCTAACTCAGCCTGTAAAATAGCTAAATACAGCTAGAGGAAGATAAGAGGGAGAAGAGCAGGGGCTGCGATCGTCAAACAACTACCTTGCTATCTCCAAGAAAATCTGCAACCAGAACAATCAATAACTGCTACCGTGTCCAACTACACCTGAATCTGCACATAATTTGTAGGGAGTAACGTGAGTACGCCAACTCAGTAAGTAACAACAATAAATAAAGACTGAGCAGTAGTGACGAGCAATAAATTATATAACGTTCATATAAGGAAATCTCAGTAAAATACCACATGCTTTTAAAATCAAGATTTGAATCAAACATCTCGTTTAAACCCAGTTCCAGAAAAAATCATTTAAACATATTTTTTAACAGTTTTCAAACAGAGGAAAATGCAAAGGTGAGCAAAAATGATGAAATCATAAACAACCCCTCGGGTAAAACATCACTCATATACAGCCCATCGGGCAAACCTCACAATCACTCTTGCCACTCGGGCATACCTCACAATCATTCATGCCTCCCAGTCACTCAGCACTCACACTCAGTAGCTACCTGTGCTCACTGGGGGTGTGTACAGACTCCGGAGGGGCTCCTTCAGCCTAAGCACTAATAATCTGCACGGACAACTCACGTGCTGCACAAACAACTCCCGTGCTTCACGGACAACTGACGTGCTATAATAATAAATTATGTTGTAGGAGGATAGCCCCGTTCTACACTCATCCTCACAATCAGGTCCTCAGCCGATATCAAACATGCTGCAGCGTGCAGCCCGATCCCATAAATATCCTCACAAATCAGGCCCTCGACCTCGCTCAATCATAAACCTCTCAAGCCACTCAAGCATTTTAGTAAAACAGGGCATTCGGCCCAAAACATTTATATACATCAAAATAGAGTCATAAAACTGAGTTATGTGGTAAACAAGTATAAACATAATTGAGTATATATTTTCAATCGAAAACAATGAGAGGATAGTAAAAAAAATCCCTTAAGGGTCCAAACAGCACTGGCGCAAGGCCCAAATATGGCATTCAACCTAATTTACAGAAACTCTTTCTAAAACATATAAGTATCATATAGCTTCAACAAAGTATGCAACTTTACGGTTGCTATGGGACGGACCAAGTCACAATCCCCAACAGTGCATGCCCACACACTCATCACCTAGCATGTGCGCCACCGAAATTGGCTCAAACCCGGTCCCCGGGCCCACGTATCAAAATCCGACAAAATTTACAAAACTAGAAAGCTCATTCACTCACGAGTTTAACCATACCAAATTCATCAAAATCCGACATCGTTTGATCCTTCAAATCCTTAAATTACTCTCTAAACATTTCAAGCCCTAACCCCTCATTTTCACTAATTACATGATTAAACAACAAGAAAATCACCATATATACGAGTATTAGGATCAAGCAACTTACCTCACTGATAGCCCTTGAATCACCCTTCAAACATCACTCCAAAAGCTCCAAAAACCTAATAGAAATGGTGAAGAATGCACCAAAATCACGAAGGGTTCTATTTATGGTTTCTGCCCAGGTTTTTCGCACCTGCGACCATTTTCTCACACCCGCGCGACCGCACCTGCACAACTCACTTAATCCCCCGGATTTCGCACCTGCGGACACCTTTCTCGCACCTGCGGACTCACATCTGCGGTCCCTGGTGTGCATTTGGGAAACCAGCCCAAAATTCTCATCTCCGCATCTACGCTCAAGGCCTCGCACCTGCGGGCTCGCATATGCGGCCAATTCTTCGCACCTGTGTTCCCAGCCTTGGCCCAACGTCTCCCGCACCTGCGCAGTCCCCACGCGCACCAACGGCCTCGTACCTGCGAGGCTTTCTTCCGCAGGTGCGAAAATAGCAGAAGCAACAACTCCAACTGCAAGTTCCAACTTCGACAAATCCGTTAACCACCCGGAATTACACCGAGGCCCTCGGGACCTCAGCCAAAAATACCAACAAGTCATATATCAACATACCAACTTAGTCGAACCTTTGAATCACTCAAAACAACACCCAAACACCAAATTACCCTCGGATTCAAACCTTAAAACTTCTAAATTTCCAAATTCGTCAACCGATGTCGAAACCAACCAAACCACGTCCGAATGACCTCAAAATTTGCACACACATCACAAATGACACTTCGAACCTACTCCAACTTTCAGAATTCCATTACGACCCCGATATTAAAATTTTCATTGCCGACCGAAATCGCCAAATTTCCAATTTCGCCAATTCAAGCCCAATTCTATCACGGACCTCCAAATCACATTTCGGACGCACTCCTAAGTCCAAAATCTCCTAATGGAGCTAACGGAACCATCCGAATTTTAATCTGAGGTCAAATGCTAAAGAGTCAAAGTTTGGTCAACTCTCCCAATTTAAAGCTTCAATAGTGAAATTCTTTCTTCCAATTCGATTTCGAAATACCTACGACCCAAAACCGACGATTCACACAAGTCAAAGTACATCATACGGAGCTACTCAAGCTCTCAAACAATCGAGCAAAGTATAAATGTTCAAAACGACCGGTCGAGTCGTTACACATTTCCAATAGCGGGTGAGGCGAATTTTGAGCAAGAGATCACGGAAAATTTTGAGGTAAGTCCCTTGTGAGATTTTCTACTCCATAATATTCAATTATCATAGAATAATCCGACTAGATTACATATTTTTGGAGTGTAAATCGGGAGTTTGAACTTAGGGATTTGAAAATAAGATTTGAAGATTTGGAGGTCGAGTAGAGATCAGATTTTGGTAAAATTAGTATGGGTAGACTCGTGGTTGAATGGACGTTCATATTTTGTAACTTTTGCCGGATTCCGAGACATCCATATTTGAGTTAATTATGATTATATCAAAAAATGTAGTATTTACTTATGGAATTGATTCTATAATTTTTGTTGATTGTATCAAATTAATTATGACTAAATACGAGTCGACCGGAGTCAGAAAATTGAGGAAAAGGCATACCACGTGAATAAATTGGAGCAAGTCGAGGTAAGTGACTTGTCTAACCTTGTGTGGGAGAAATTTCTCCTATGATTGGTATTGAAGTGATAAATTAAAATGTATTGAAAGTCGTGTACACGAGGTGACGAGTGTATACACATGCTAAATGTGCAAGATTGTGTCTTTAAATTATGTGGATCGTTGTTTCATATCAATTAAATAATTTTACCTTGTTATATTCTTCATCATTGATTTAAATATTTATACTTTAAATTTGCTTGACCTTTTTCAGCAAATTATTTTACCTGTTTAATTGAAACTTGGTTTCTTTTATTCTGTGCATTATTTAAAGATTGTTTTTTTTAAAATTAAATATTATTAATATGAATCATTTGACATTTTAAATTTGGTATTTAAGCAACGTATTAATATTTTGAAATATTATTTTGTTGAGTTATTTATTCCCGAATATTTTTGGTGAGATTTTCGTACTCATTGTGATGGAGCCATGAACTCTTTATTGTGGAAAAATATTATTGTTGAAATTTTTTGGCATGAGTCGTGAGCTCTTTATTATGGACAAATATTGTTGTTGATTTATTTCGGCAAATTGAAATATTTGGGCACTTGAGGTGCAAATTGTGATATATTGTGATATTGATACGCATGCGGTGATATAAGGTTTGGGTGTTGAAACACATGCCGTAAGATAAGGGTGGCTTGATATGCGTGGCTAGTAATGGAAACTACTAGAAGTCATACAGTGTGATAAGGATGGCTAAAACGCGGGATGCTATTTCGGGAAATATATTTTCTTTAAAATAAATTGTGAAGACTCCCGCGGTGATATAATGGAATGAGATATTGTGAATTTATTTATGATTTGGGACTACGAGGCGGTACCTCGGGAGTGCCCTTGTTGAAAAGAATTATGTTTTGTTTCCACGAGGTATTAACTACCATTATTTGGTATAATTAAATGGTGACATACTACTTGATTCATTTCCATTGTCATTTTATCTTATTGTATTGTTAAAATTTTTACCATGCCATTATTTAGTTTCCAGTAGGGCCTGACCTGACCTCGTCACTACTCTACCGAGGTTAGGCTTGGCATTTACTGGGTACCGCTGTGGTGTACTCATACTACGTTTCTGCACATCTTTTTGTGCATATACAGGTACATCTTATCAGACCAGGCATCAGTGAACTATCTATACGAGGAGACTTCGAGGTATATCTGCCAGCGTCTGCAGACTCCGAAGTCTCCTTCTATCTTACTATGTTGTCTTCCTTATTTGCCTTACACTCTCATGTATAAAGACATAGAGAATAAATTCTTAGAAACTTGTGACTTATTTCTACCGAGTTTTGGGAGTTGTGATTGTTGAATTGTAGTTTATTTATTTCAGATATCTATTATTATTCCTCATTGATAGGCTTACTTAGTCTTAGAGACTAGGTGCCATCACGACCTCCTACGGAGGGAATTTGGGGTCGTGACAAGTTGATATCGGAGCTCTAGGTTCATAGGTGTTATGAGTCACAAGTAGGTTTAGTAGAGTCTTGCGGATCGGTACAGAGACGTCTGTACTTATCTTCAGGTGGCTATGGAACTGTTAGGAAAATATTCACTTCTTTGATTCCTTATCGTGCGCAATTGTTGACTTCAAAGTTCTAAACCATTATCTTTCTATTCTCTCACAGATGGTGAGGAAACACACAACTGTGTCCGATGATCAGACACCTGCGCCCCCTTGTTGAAGACGCAAGAAGCCGGGGTCAGGGCAAAGGCCGAGGAAGACCACGTGGTGCAGCCAGAACACCTATACGAGCTTCTGCACCAGAGCCACTAGTAGCTTCAGTTGAAGAACATGCACCTGAGTTGCCTGTTACTACTCCTGCACTTTCAGGAGACTCTTGCCTAGTGTTTTAGCATGTTTGGCACTTTAGCTTATGTAGGGTTAATTCCACTTGCTCCTGCCACATCTCAGGCCAGGGAGGAGCACAGACTACCACCGCCCGTACTCCAGAGCCATGGGACCAAGTTGACCATGCCCCAGAGGTTATACCAGTGCAACCAGTTGTCCCAGTTCGACCTGAGATTAGGACAACAATTTCAGAGAGGGAGCAGCTCAGGCTCGAGAGGTACAAGAAGTACCACCCTCCCACTTTCAGCGGTTTAGCTTAAGAGGATACTCAGGATTTTTTTGAGGAATGTCATTGTATCCTTCGTACTATGGGTATTGTGGATTGGGGTTTCTTTTACGGCATTCCAGTTTAGAGGAGCAGCCTACCAGTGGTGGCGGGCATATAAGTTGGATAGTCCCGCTGAGGCATCTTCACTCATTTGGACTCAATTTTTAGATATGTTCTTAAGGGAGTATGTTCCTCAGAGTCTTAGAGATGCATGGCGCACAGAGTTTGAGTAGCTGCGCCAGGGTTCTTTGACCGTGTCAGAGTATGCAGTCCGATTTAGTGAGTTGGCTAGGCATGCACCTGCCTTAGTTGCTACTGTTCGAGAGCGGGTTCACAGATTTATTGAGGGTCTCCACCCTAGTATTATATTCAGTATGGCCTGAGAGCTAGAGATGGACATCATATACCAATATGTGGTGCCAATTTCTAGGATACTGGAAGGTATGCGAACTCGGGAGAGGGAAGCTAAGAGACGCTAAGATTCTGGCACATATAATAATTCTCGTGCCTCAGTTGCAGCCCATCATGGTAGAGGTTATATGAACCATCCTATTCATTCAACACTTACAACATCTAGTGGTATTCCGGCTACTCCCAGACCTCAGGTTCTATATTATGCACCGTGAGTGTCTAATCTACATCCTATACGGGGTGCTTTCGGCGGGCAGTCTAGTCAATCAGGCCAGAGCCAGTCCCAGTAGCCATGACCTCCGAGGGATTGTTTTGAGCGTGGTGAAACTCGTCATATTATGAGGGATTGCCCCATATTTAGGAGGGGTGCACCTCCACAGATGTCTCAGGCCCCACCTATTCCACAAGGCCCTTAGTCTTCTTAGGCCATGATTACTACTTCAGTTTCCACTCAACCTGCACAGCGAGCTAGAGGTGGAGGTCGTACAGGTAGAGGTCGCCCTAGAAGGGGAGGCCATGCCAGATATTATGCCTTTCCTATAGGATAGAGGTCGTTGCATCTGATTCTGTTATCACATGTATTATTTTGGTCTATCATAGAGATGCATCAATCTTATTTGATCCAGACTCCACTTATTCTTATGTGTCATCTTATTTTTCCCCGTATTTGGGAGTATCACGTGATTCCTTGAGTTCTTCTGTTTATATATCTACACCCGTAGGTGAATCTATTATTGTGGACCGCGTGTATCGGCTGTGTTTAATTATTATTAGTGGTTTTGAGACCAGAGCTGACTTATTATTCCTCAGTATGGTGGATTTCGATATTATTTTAGGCATGGACTGGTTGTCGCCCTATCATGCTATTCTTGATTGTTACGCCAAGATGGTGACGTTGGCTATGCCAGGTCTACCGCGGCTAGAGTTGAGAGGTACCTCGAATCATGTTCCTAGCAGGGTTGTTTCTTTTCTTAAAGCTCAACGAATGGTTGAGAAGGGGTATGATGCGTATCTGGCCTATGTGAGAGATATTAGTGTTGATACTCCTACCATGGAGTCAGTTCCTATAGTAAGGGATTTTCCTGATGTATTTCCAGCGGTTCTCCTGGATATGTCACCCGACAGGGATATTGATTTTGGCATTGATTTGTTATCGGGCACTCATCCCATTTCTATTCCACCATATCGTATGACCCCGGAAGAGTTGAAAGAATTATAAGAACTGTTACAAGAACTGCTTTATAAGGGCTTCATTCGGCCCAGTGTATCTCCTTGGGATGATCCTATCTTATTTGTAAATAAGAAGGATGGTTCTATGCGGTTGTGTATTGATTACCGCCAGCTGAACAAGGGTACAGTGAAAAACGGGTATCCATTGCCATGTATTGATGACCTACTTGATCGACTTCAGGGTTCCAGAGTGTTTTATAAGATCGACTTGCATTCAGGCTATCATTAGTTGAAGATTCGGGAGCCAGATATCCCGAAGAATGCTTTCAGGACATGGTCATTACGAGTTCCTTGTGATGTCTTTTGGGTTGACCAACTCCCCAACAACATTTATGCACTTAATGAATAATGTATTTGAGCCCTTTCTTGATTATTTCATCATTGTATTTATTGACGATATTCTGGTATATTCCTGGAGTTAGGAAGATCATGAACAACACTTGATGTGTGTGCTTCAGACTTTGAGATAAAAGAAGTTATATGCAAAATTTTCAAAGTGTGAATTCTAGCTTGATTCAGTGGGATTTTTGGGTCATATAGTTTCGTGTGAGGGGATCAAGGTAGATCCTAAGAAGATTGAGGCAGTGCAGAGTTGGTCCAGACTGTCCTCAGCTATGGAGATCCGGAGTTTCCTTGATTTGGCAGGGTATTATCATCGATTTGTAGAGGGTTTCTCTTCTATTGCTACATTTATTGCCAAATTGACCTAGAAGGGTGCTTCGTTCAGGTGGACCGAGAAATGTGAGAAGAGCTTCCAAAAGCTCAAGACAACTTTGACTACAACCCCAGTATTGGTATTACCTACAGGTTCAGGGTCTTATACTATATATTGTGACGTGTTGCATATTGGTCTCGGCGTAGTGTTAATGCAAGACGGTAGAGTGATTGCCTACACATCCAGATAGTTAAAGGTACATGAGAAGAATTATCTGGTCCATGACCTTCAGTTAGTAGTTATTGTTCATGCCTTGAACATTTGGCGGCATTATTTGTACGGTGTCCATTGTGAGGTCTACAACGATCACCAGAGTCTACTACATCTGTTTAAACAGAAGGATCTTAATTTGCAGCAACAGAGATAGTTGGAGTTGTTTAAGGATTATGATATCACCATTCTCTATCATCCCAGGAAGGCCGATGTAGTGGTCGATGCCTTGAGTCGTAAGGCGGAGAGTTTGGGCAGCTTAGTATATTTACCGGTAGTAGAGAAGCCTTTAGCCTTGGATGTTCAGTCCTTGGCCAACCAGTTTGTCAGATTAGATGTTTTCGAGCCGAGCTGAGTTTTGGCTTGTGTGGTTTCTCAGTCTTCTCTTTATGATCGTATCAGAGAGCGTCAGTACGATGACCCCTATCTGCTTGTCCTTAAGGATACAGTTCAACACGGTGATGCCAAGGAAGTCACTATTGGAGATGACAATGTATTAAGGATGCAGGGCAGGCTATGTGTGCCTAATGTAGATGGTTTGAGTGAGTTGATTCTCCAAGAGGCTCACAGTTCGCGGTACTCCATTCATCCTGGTGCTGGAAAGATGTATCAGGATTTGAGACAACACTATTGGTGGAGGCGGATGAAGAAAGACATAGTGGAGTATGCAACTCGGTGTCTAAATTGTCAACAAGTGAAATATGAGCATCAGTGACCGGGTGGATTGCTTCAGAAGTTAGAGATTCCAGAATAGAAATGGGAGTAGATCACTATGGATTTCATTGTTGGATTTCCACGGAACTCAGCGGAAGTTTGATGCAGTTTGGGTGATTGTGGATAGACTGACAAAGTCAGCTCATTTCGTTCTTGTGATGACTACCTACTCTTCCGAGCAGTTGGCTCAAATCTATATCCGCGAGATTGTCAGACTTCACGGCGTACCGGTATCTATCTTCTCTGACTGGGGTACGCAGTTTACATCACGGTTCTGGAGGGCAGTACAACGTGATTTGGGTACTCGGGTAGAGTTGAGTACAATATTTCACCCTCAGAAGGACGGGCAATCCGAACTCACTATTCAGATACTGGAGGATAAGCTTCGTGCATGTCTGATAGATTTTGGGGGTGCTTGGGATCAGATCTTACCACTTGTGGAGTTTGCTTACAACAACAGTTATCAGTCGAGCATTCAGATGGATCCGTATGAGGCCTTGTATGGTAGGCGGTACCGGTCTCCAGTGGGTTGGTTCGAACCGGGCGAGGCTTGGCTATTGGGTACATACTTGGTTCAGGATTCCTTGGAAAAGGTTAAATTGATCTAGGAAAGACTTCGTACAGCCCAATCTAGACAGAAGAGTTATGCGGATTAGAAGGTTCGTGATGTTGCATTCATGGTTGGTGAGCTGGTCTTGCTCCGGGTTTTGCCTATGAAGGGTGTGATGAGGTTCGGGAAGAAGGAAAAGTTGAGCCCTTGGTATATTGGGCCTTTTGAGATTCTTGAGAGAGTTGGAGATGTGGCTTACGGACTTGCACTACCACCTAGTCTCTCTGAAGTTCATCCGGTATTCCATGTTTCTATGCTCCGGAAGTATCACGGTGATCCGTCTCATGTGTTAGACTTCAGTTCAGTTCAGTTGGACAAGGATCTATCTTATGTTGAGGAACCAATGGTTATTTTGGACAGGCAGGTTCGAAAGCTGAGGTCAAAGAACATTACTTCTGTGAAGGTTCAATGGAGGGTTCATCCGGTCAAGGAGTCGACTTGGGAGACCGAGCATGAGATGTGCAACTATTATCCTCATTTTTTCACCACTCTAGGTATAATTCTAAACTCGTTCGAGGACGAACGTTTGTTTAAGATGTGGAGAATGTAATGACCCAACCGGTCATTTTGAGTTTTAGAACCTCGTTCCCCTAAATAAAACTCCCTGTATGTGCTTTTATAAATTTATGACTTGCAGGGATGGTTGGTTCAGGATTTGAAAGTGTTCGGGTTGAAATCGGAACACTTAGTTTCTTGAGTTGGCCTTAAAGTGCTAAGTTTGACTTCGGTCAACATTTTGAGAAAACGACCCTGGAATAGAATTTTTATGATTCCAACAGCTCCGTATGGTGATTTGGACTTAGGAGCGTGTTCAGAATTTTATTTGGAAGTCCGTAGTTAACTTAGGCTTGAAATGGCTAAAATAGGGATTTAAGTTTGGAAGTTTGACAGGGGAGTTGACTTTTTGATACTGGAGTCGCAATCCAGTTCCGAAAATTTTCATGGCTCCGTTATGTCATTAATGACTTGTGTGCAAAATTTGAGGTCAATCTGGCTTGATTTGATAGGTTCTGACGTTGTTTATAGAAATTGAAAGTTTCAAAATTCATTAGGGTTGAATCTATGTGTGATTCATGTTTTTAGTGTTGTTGGATGTGATTTGAAGACTCGACTATATGTTCGTATGATGTTTTAGAACTTGTTGGTATATTTGGTTGAGGTCCCGAGGGGCTCGGATGAGTTTGGGATGGTTAACAGATCAAATTCGGACCTAGAAGAAAACAATCTGAAGTTTCTGCCTTCTAGTGTAATCGCACCTACGAAACTTGCTCGCAGGTGCGACCACGCAGAAGCGCAATGGACCTCGCAGGTGCGCAAGGTTCGTAGAAGCGGACAGGAAACTTGCACAAGCGAGCTCGCAGGTGCGAGCTGAGATGCGCAGAAGCGGAGACTGGGCTGGTGACTGTGGAGCGTAGATGCGGAATGCATCTCGCAGGTACGGACACGCACCTGCACGTGGGTGATCGCAGAAGTGAAATTTCGCAGAAGCAAGGGAGAAAGCTGCAGAAGTGGTTCAAATTCCGCAGGTGCGAGACTCCTGGACAGAATGTCAAAAACAGAGGAATTCGAGATTTTGTCATTTTTGACATTTCTAAAAGCGGATGAGACGGTTTTTGAGCGAGAAATCACGGGAAATTTTGGGGTAAGTCCCTTGTGAGCTTTTCTACTTCTTAATATTGAATTATCATCGAATAATCCGACTAGATTACATATTTTTAGGGTGTAAATTGGGAGTTTGAACTTAGGTATTTGAAAATAAGATTTGAAGATTTGGAAGTCGAGTTGAGGTCGGATTTTGGTAAAATTAGTATGGGTAGACTCGTGATTGAATGGGCGTTCATATTTCGTAACTTTCGCTGGATTCTGAAATGTGGGTCCCACGGGCCATTTTTGTGTTAATTTCGGATTTTATTGAAATATGTAGTATATTCTTATGGAATTAATTCTATAATTTTTGTTGACTGTATCGAATTAATTAAGACTAGATATGAGTCTATCAGAGTCGGAAAATCGAGAAAAAGGCATACTACGTGATTAAATTGGAGCAAGTCGAGTTAAGTAACTTGTCTAACCTTGTGTGGGGAATTTTTCTAGGATTGGTATTGAAGTGATAAATTAAAATATGTTGAAAGTCATGTACATGAGGTGACGAGTGTGTACACGGGCTAAATGTGAAAGATTATGTCTTTAAATTGTGTGGATTGTTGTTGCATATCAATTAAATAATTTTACCATGTTATATTCTTCATCATTGATTTAAATATTTATACTTTAAATTTGCTTGACCTTTTCCTGCTAATTGTTTTACCTATTTAATTGAAACTTGGTTTCTTTTATTTAGTGCATTATTTGAAGGTTGATTTTATTTAAATTAAATATTATTAATATGAATCATTTGACATTTTAAATTTGGTATTGAAGCAACGTATTAAAATTTTAAAATATTATTTTGTTGAGTTATTTATTCCCGAATATTTTTTGTCAGATTTTCGTACTCATTGTGATGGAGCCATGAGCTCTTTATTGTGGAAAATTATTATTGTTGAATTATTTTGGCATGAGCCGTGAGCTGTTTATTATGGAAAAATATTATTGTTGATTTATTTTGGCAAATTGAAATATTTGGGCACTTGAGGTGCAAATTGTGATATTGATACGCATGCGGTTGTATAAGGTTTGGGTGTTAAAATGTAAGCGGTGAGATAAGGGTGGCTTGATACGCGTGGTTAGTAGGGAAAACTACTAGAAGTCATGCGGTGTGATAAGGATGGCTAAAATGCAGGATACTATTTCGGAAAAAATATTTTCTTTAAAATAAATTGTGAAGGCTCCTACGGTGATATAAGGGAATGAGATATTGTGAATTTATTTATGATTTGGGATTACGAGATGGTACTTCGGGATTGATCTTGTTGATATTGATTTATGGCCGTAATTGCCTTTGATTATTGTTGTGATCTTCTTTAAGTTGAAAAGAATTCTGTTTTGTTTCCACGAGGTGTTAATTACCATTATTTGGTGTAATTAAATGGTGACATACTACTTGATTCATTTCCATTAGCATTTTATCTTATTATATTATTAAACATTTTACCATGCCATTATTTATTTTTCAGTAGGGCCTGACATGACCTCGTCACTACTCTACCAAGGTTAGGCTTGACACTTACTGGGTACCGCTGTGGTGTACTCATACTACTCTTCTGCACATCTTTTTGTGCAGATCCAGGTACATCTTATCAGACCAGACATCAGTAAACTAGCTGTACGAGGAGATTTCGAGGTATATCTGCCAGCGTCCGCAGACTCTGGAGTCCCCTTCTATCTTACTATGTTGTCTTCCTTATTTTCCCTAGACTCTGATGTATAAAGACATAGAGAATAAATTCTTAGAAGCTTGTAACTTATTTCTACTAGTTTTTGGGAGTTGTGATTGTTGAATTGTAGTTTATTTATTTCAGATATCTATTATTATTTCGCATTGATAGGCTTACCTAGTCTTAGAGACTAGGTGCCATCACGACCTCCTACGGAGATAATTTGGGATCGTGACAAAATTTTCGAAGTGTGGATATCTAGTTTCGGCCTCACCTAAAGTTTGACTGACATAATAAATAGGGAATTGCGTACCTCGTTCTTCTTGAATTAGGACTGCACTTACTGCTATCTCTGAGACAGCTAGATACAGGTAAAGCTATTCGTCTGCCTTCGAGGTATGAAGCAGCGGAGGGCTCGATAAATACCGTTTTAGCTTTTCCAAAGCTTGCTGACATTCTGGAGTCCATAAAAATTTGCTTTTCGTTTTAAGCAAAGAGAAAAATCGGTGGCTCTTATCCGAGGATCTCGAAATGAATCGTCCTAGGGCGGCTATACGTCCTGTTAGCCTTTGCACGACCTTTACATTATCTACCACTGTGATGTCCTCGATTCCTTTGATTTTATCGGGGTCAATCTTGATTCCTCGATTGGACACCATGAAACGGAGAAACTTGCCCGAGCCAACCCCGAAAGAACATTTTTCGGGATTGAACTTCATATTGTACTCCCTTTGTATGTCATAAATTTCCTGCAAATGCTTTAAATGGTCCTATGTTCGTAGGGATTTAACTAACATGTCATCAATATAAACCTCCATTGATATTCCTATTTACTTTTCGAACATTCGGTTTACTAGGCGTTGATAAGTTGCACCCGCATTTTTTAGACCGAATGGCATTACATTATAACAATAAGTCCCGTACTTAATGATAAATGAGGTCTTTTCTTAATCCTCCGAGTTCATATGTATTTGATTGTACCCAGAATAGGCATTGAGAAAACTGAGAGTCACGTGGCCGGCCGTGGCATCGATCATACGATCGATATTAGGCAAAGAAAAAGAATCTTTAGGGCATGTTTTACTCAGGTCTTTATAATCTATACACATTCTAAGTTTGTTCCCCTTTTTAGGGGCTACCACCATATTTTCTCGTCATTAGGGATATCTTACTTCCCGAATATACCCTATTTTAAGAAGTTTGGTTACCCCATCTTTGATGAAGGCATGTTTGACCTCAGACTGGGGCCTTATTTTTTATTTTACCGGGTGGGACTTTGGGTCCAAGCCTAGCTTATGAGTGGCGATTCCCGGTGGGATCCTTGTCATGTCAAGATGGGACCAAGCGAAATAGTCTATGTTAGCTATAAGAAATTGAATAAGCTTTCTCCTGAGCTACGAGGTATTTATTTGCCATTATTTGACGTAATTAAATGTGACATACTACTTGATTCATTTTCATTGTCATTTTATCTTATAATATTGTCTAAACATTTTACCATGCCATTATTTATTCTCCAGTAGGGTCTAACCTCATCACTACTCTACCGAGGTTAGGCTTGGCACTTACTGGGTACAGCTGTGGTGTACTCATACTATGCTTCTGCACATCATTTTGTGCAGATCCAGATACATCTTATCAGACCACGCATCAGTAAACTAGCTGTACGAGGAGACTTCGAGGTATATCTGCCAGCCTTCGCAGACTCCGGAGTCCACTTCTATCTTACTATGTTGTCTTCCTTATTTGCTTTAGACTCTGATGTATAGAGACATAGAGAATAAATTCTTAGAAACTTGTGACTTATTTCTACCGGGTTTTGGGAGTTGAAATTGTTTGAATTGTAGTTTATTTATTTCAGATATTTATTATTATTCTGCATTAATAGGCTTATCTAGTCTTAGAGATTATGTGCCATCACGACATCTTATGAAAAACATTTGGGGTAATGACATTTCCACAAGTCTCCTCCTCCCAATATAAGATTATAATTCCTCAAACTAGATAATGGATTTCTATTCTTAAAGAAATTCTCGTGACACCTACCACCAGCAAATATAATTAATGGATTTATTGAATTAAGATTTTTGTAAGTTCTATACTATTCTACTTAAATTTATTTACAATTGAACATAAAACAATTATAGAGGAGGAAATTTGAGTAGTTCCGATGATTAGTTATCTAAACTTTCATATTGTTGGTGACGATTCAATTCGCGATCCTATAATTCCCTCCCCATTATTCTCCCCATTTTTCTTTCCACTATGTTCCCTTAATATGATGGTGGAACCCTTTTTGGAAGAAGGATAGTTATATAGAAGCGGGAAATCCCTATCCACAATAATTTTATCAAATCTATCCAAATATCAGACCTTTAAGTCAAGAATTTCGCTAAAAGTATTTAAGGGTGTTAAAAATTTAATGTATACGTATAAAAAAAAAATTAATTTATATACATAATATAATTTTTTGTCATAAAAAAGTTCAACTGACCACCCTTCGTCACCTATAGCTATAGCTCTACCCCTGCTTCATATTTGACCGAATTGATTATAGTTTTAAGTAAATTTACTTTCATTAGAAGTCCAAAATTATCCAGTGGTTATGGTACCAGTAACTAGCTAGGTCATAGACACTTCTTTTTCTTTTAAGTCTCTGCTTAATATGCTAAAGATGGAAAGTTGAAAAAGGAACGACTCCGCCAAAAATAATTACATCTGCAACTAAAATATATAAAAAATATGAACAAATTATGTATATTATATATTAATATAAATATGCATTTTGTCAACTATTAATTTTTCCAAATTTAACAAAAAACAAGAGACCAATAATAGTAACATAATCTACAAACGAAGAGACAAGACTCAAATTTCAATTGTAGGAACAAATTTACATTGCTGCAATTACAGTTTTAATCATCAACAAGAGGATTCCATAAATCAATTTCACTCAAATCAATTTCCTCACTCTCATATATCACATTATTACTTATTCATTGAGAAGTAAATTATTGACTTACAACAAAAAGATGGCTATTTTTGTAAATAGTTATCTCAGATATTATTTTCTCTGTCAAAGACAGAAATACTAAGATCATCCAATTCGCTAAATTCACCTAACAAAAATCCATAATTATCAACAACTGGAACCCCTAATTTCACAGAAATA
This sequence comes from Nicotiana tomentosiformis, assembly GCF_000390325.3. NCBI lineage: Eukaryota > Viridiplantae > Streptophyta > Magnoliopsida > Solanales > Solanaceae > Nicotiana > Nicotiana tomentosiformis. Next base: position 73,799,736 of record NC_090821.1, on the reverse strand, counting down.
TAAACTTCTTTATTATCTGAAATTTGGATCCATTGCCCCATCAACATTTCTTCATCATTTTCTTGCCCAATTTCTTGTTCTTCCCCTACACTAGAATTATTGCCTTTTTCCTCAACCCCAATTGATGAATCTGAAGTCTGAGTCTCAATTTCAGATTTTTCAAAAGTGTCCATTTTTGCATTTTTAGCCTCCTCCATTTTTTCCTCAAACTCAAGTTTCTTAGACTTGTAAACTTGAATAGCCTCTTCAGCAGTAATAAAAGTACCCAACCAAATTCTTTTCTTGTTAAATGGGTTTCTAATCTCAGCACAATACTTTCCCGATTTTCTTTTTCGAACTCCAGATGGCAATTTGCTAGAAAAAGTTGTAGTCTTTACCTTACCTTGAATAATTTCATGAACAGTGAGCTTTGGCTTCTTTTTTGATGGTCTCTTTTCGTGTTCCTTTTCTTCTGAAGATGATTCTGTAGCATCTGGGTCTGAAATTTTTATTTTTATTTTTCTTTGGATTTTGATTGATTGTTCTTGTTGTTGTTTTTCATTCTTTTCTTCGGCAAATTTGGTTTGCGATTTCATGATCAGAAGGTGAAAAGAGAAGAAAGAATTAGGCAAGAACAGAGATGAGAAGACAACATAGGTGTTGAGATATAAAAGTATCGAAGGAATAATCATGTTTGCAAGAAAGACAAAATATTTATAGGAGACTTATAAGTCCACAAAATAAGGAAAAGGAAAAGAATATTTTTGTATGCGTGAAATCCGCTTTGATACTCCGAATAATTAAGATTAAGATTCACGTTTTATAAGGTCTATTAAAGCAAAAATGCTTGTTAGCAGAATTTTTTTTATTCCGAAACTCAAATATTAAAGATAAAGAGATTTTATTCAGGACACTATGATCTTTAACAATAAAGGAAAAAGCTTTACAAGTTAAGGCAGGAAGTTTCATATTTTCTTTCATAAGAAGACTTGTAAGTCCACGGTAAACAAAAAATGATTTAGGGTTTGTAAAGAAAAAATAATTATACTAAATTGCACTAAGCTTTACCAAAGTAACAAAGTGATATGGTCCTCTAACCCTTTATTTTCTTGTTTCACGTTTGGTGTCTCCGATAGCCTTATTGGAATGCCGACTAATTTAGATTTGCACTTATAAAGCCTAATAAAAGGTGAAGTGCTCCTTCGCATTGACGATATGGATTTGGTCGAATCCATTCTCTTTAGTCTCAATCCTGTAATATTTTAAGAAAATTACTTAATATGTCATAAATTATTAATTTACAGTCCAGTAATTTAAAACAGGTAGAATTTCGAACCCATAAATTTTAAGTTCTAACCCCGCCTCTGACTTTGTTTAATATAATTGGTTTTTAATAACCACGATGCCCAAATTAATATGTACATACCTCGATTATTTTGTAGATACTTGTTATTTTTTATTCGAATAATTTTACTCACCAAATTTTAGATACATAGAAAGAAATAATCTAACCTTTTTGTGTATGCGAGAATCTGAAGTTGCAATTGTTAGAGTTATCCAAATTCTTTCTAGAGTATGAATTTTCTCTCTCAAAAGTAAAAATCATGAACAATTGCTATTGCCATATTAATACAAACTAGTTTAGCCCGAGCACAATGTTATACTTTTTTGTTATATATTATGGAGACTTTTGTATTTATACCCGGTTTTGGGATCATAATTGAACCTAATTTGCAAGCCTACTCACTTTATAATCAACTTCAGACCTATCGGGTCTGAAGTTAAAAAAATTAGTCGGAATTAAAAAAAAATTACACTTCAGATGCACTTAAGGCCAAATAGGTCTGAAGTGCAGCCAATGGTTTCATACACTTAAAGCCAATAAGTCTGAAGTGAAAAATTGCACTTCAAATGCACCTAAGGCCAAAAGGTCTGAAGTGTAACAAACATTTTCCTACACTTAAGGCCAATAAGTCTGTAGTGAAAAAATTGCACTTCAGATGCACATAAGGCCAAATAGGTCTCAAGTGTAACCAATGATTTCATGCACTTAAGGCCAATAAGTCTGAAATGAAAAATTGCACTTCAGATGCACATAAGACTAAAAGGTCTGAAGTGCAACAAATATTTTCCTACACTTAAGGCCAATAAGTCTGAAGTAAAAAATTACACTTCAAATGCACTTAATGCCAAAAGGTCTGAAGTGCAACCAACGTTTTCATACACTTAAGACCAAATAGGCCTGAAGTGTAAATTGCCTAGAAACAAAAAATTATTTTTTGAATTATAACAATCCAATATTTAATTAATACCTAAATATACTCTAAATCAGCTCAAAATTGAAACATAATCTCTAAATATCATCAAGAACAAACCTCAATTATCAATATGTCAAAACAACAATAAATCTAACGAACACATTTTGCAATTAAGAAAAAGAAGAAGGAGAAACCCAAAGCAATAGTAAAAAATAAAGTACCATAACAGCTCACCACTGTAAAATTTCATAAACTACCTTAATATTGTTGGAGTATATATCGCAACGGAAACAATTTCAGTATCATATTCACGTGTAAATTAAACAATTAGCATACATGGAGATTATACGAGTTACCTCTTGAAGCGTGAACAAATCTCTTCTATCACGTGAACTTTCAGTTCCATAACGTTTCAATGGAATCTCCACCACCCACACAATCATGATCCTCAAACATTCACGATCTTCTAATGTGTTACCCAAATAATATCCGAAAATAGCAATTTTGTGTGGGCGAAATTCTCTAGGAAAATAAACTGAAGATTTCGGCCACCTTATTCTTCCATCTATATGGAAAACCTTATTTATTTATAGCACAACTTTTAAGGGTTAAAACCCCTTTTCCAAAACCTGTTGGATTTTCCTTTCTACCAAGAAATGATTCCTTTATTTTCTATTATATTTAGGCACAACAGGGCCCACAAAATTTAATTAATAAGACTTCCAATTATGGAATTAATTTATAATTTTTGAAATTAATATCCACCATAATTAATTACGAATTATTTTACTAAATATTCGTAATTGCACTCATTATTCAATTTCGAAATTCATCTATTAAATCTTATTTAACTCCCCATGTTAAGATTCATATACTAATAAATTAAATTAAATTATTGATAATTTAATTTATTTATTACTTCCTTTAGACTTTCGCTTAACTTATTTCATGTGTCGGATACAAAATTCACCGGTCGGGTATACACATGAAAACTTATAAGCTTTCATAAAGGTGTATCATCAATCTCTAAACCGAGATATGGATTTCATCAACCAACTATTACTTTGCCAATGTACATTGTTATTATCCAATTTATCAGGCATGTTGACCCACGAAAGGATCTCGCCTTTTAATAAATCAAAATAATAATAATATACACAACTAATAATAATTATATCAAGATTAAGAGTGTAAGTATATTTAATGGCTAGAGAGTTTATTTTATTAAGTCAGTATAAAATACTTATATCTACTTGGTCTGCTCAATACATACAAAATGTATTAGCACAAGAAGTTGGAATTAAACCATTCCCACAATCAATATAAATTATATTTAATCTTGTGCTACAATCATCCATGATGGTTTGTTCAATTCCATCATTAGATTGTGAACTCAAACTTTATACTTATAAGAACCGATGATTTAGTCTTTCGTGTATAAGCTAAACTCTATACACTAAATCATCTACTATATAAGCAAAGGGTACAGACTAATATATGATCTATTTAAACTTTATTAAAACTGAATAAACAATTATTTCATAATATTTACTATATATAAATCAAACTCATGGTTAATAGTATATATCCCAACAATCTCCCACTTAGACTTTTAACTACGACAATTGTTAGAATACATTATATCCAAACGCATGGTTAATAGTATATGCCCCAACAATGTCACAACCCAATTTCTCCTATAGACCGTGATGACGCCCAACGTCACCTATAGGCAAGCCAACAATGAACTAGCCATGTATTTATTTTTTTAACAATTTCGAAATAGTGGATTTTTATTTATTAAGTGACTAAGAGGTGAAGAGTTTATTAAAATAAAGTGTAAACAAATATAAAAGTAAGTGTGGTGAAATAAATACTCAAAAGCCATCAAATGTCTACTAGCATATTTCCAAGATCTAGTATCACAAATGTATGAGCCACTAGTAGAATATACAAAAATATTAAACTACTGTCTGAAATAAAATAGACAGAAAGTAAATGCAAAGAGAGACTCTGGGTGCTGCAGAACAGACTCGGAAAACAGCTCACCACTAAGCCTCGGGGTATCGAGGGTGCGCGCCGGGATGACTGCCAGATGCACCTGCCTAAGATCCATCACGATTAGTGCAGAAGTGTAGCGTGAGTACATAAATAACGTGTACCTAGTAAGTATCCAGTCTAACCTCGAAGAAGTAGTGACGAGGGGTCGGCATCGACACTTACTATGGGCCAATAATAAAATGCAGAAATTCTAAATAGGCATGGAATATGGGAATGATAATAATAACACAATAGCAAACAATAAATAAACGATTCTTTATCTGATAATAAATTCCAAAACCTCCATCTAACACATACAAGTTCCAAATCAATTTCGGTCATTAGGTAAATCATAACCTCTCAAGCCATAACATAATATCATGTATAATCGGGTTATGAGTATTATCACGCACGATTTATGTCCAGGTCATACGGTCTGATCCAAAATACTGTGTGCACTGCCGAGGGTTGAACAACACGAATCATAAATGCATCTATTAAACTATTGAGACGAACGACTCGCTCCCATGAGAGTAGAGAAGTTTACCTCGCTCGCGGAAGTACTTGCGATGCGAGAGGACATGAATTTCTCAGAGTTATTAAGTACTCTTCAATTCTACCCCAAAATAAGAAATCTAAATTGGAAGTTTTCAACTTTAAAATCTCTAGTATCAACTCTATTTAAGATAATTAATTTGCATAACAAACATCACAATACAATTAAAACATAATGTGAATCTAAGACTACCCGAACATCTCATAGAATATAGCTACGCATAGACTCTCGTCACCTAGTGCGTACGTAACTCCCCACACAAGTAATGCACAACAAAATACACCTAAGGGGATGAGTTCCCTCTTATAAGGTTAGGTAACAGACTTACCTTGTTCTCAAGCTCACTTCTGGTCCACAAATACGCTCTAAGTCCTCAACTTGGTGCCAGACAACCCGAAACTACCCAAATATTATATAAATAAATCAATACATACTCAAAAGTTCATAATTTAACTATTACGGTAATTACCCAACCCAAATTGGAAGATTCCTAAAATTCACTCCCGGACCCACGTGCTCGGATTCTGAAAATATTTGAAGATAATTGATACCCATAACCTCACGAGCTCAAATATATAAGTTTCACCCAATTCCATAATTATTTTCGTGGTTAAATCCCATTTTTATCAAAACCTAGGTTTTTCAACTAAACCCATAATTTCTAGATTTTACATATTAAAATCTACACACAGCCTGTGTATTTAACTTACATTTGACAGAAATTACTTACCTCCAATATATAGGTAAAAAACCCTCTTCAAAGAGCTCATAAATTTCCCAAGAGATGAAAGAAATGATCCAAAATAGCCTAAGTCCCGACTTAAATGCACCCTTCTGCCTCCAGCGATTTTCGCTTCTACGGACCTTGGGTAGCACCCGCGTTGCCGCACCTGCGGAAAATCCATCGCAAGTGCGGTCCTAGCCCAGGCTGCCCACCTTTGCTCCTGCGGACGAGGTTCGCTTCTGTGGGTCCACATATGCGGATCTTCCTCCGCTCCTGCGGGCACGCGCCTGCGGACCAAGTTTGCTTCTGCTGCCCAGGCCACCTTAGCCATTTTTGCATCGGCGTCCACTCTCCGCATCCGCGATCTCGAAGGTGCAAATTTTCCTCGCACCTGCGCTCTAAGGCCATCTCCACCCGCCTCGTACCTGCGATAAACCTGTCGCGCCTGCGGTACTGCACCTGCGATCATTCCCTCTGTAGGTGCGAAAACACCAGGTTCAACAACAACAACACTCCCAAATTTCAAGATTCCAATCCGTTTTCGATCCGAATTTCACCCCATGCCCCCGGAACCCCATCCGAGCATACCAACAAGTTTATAAACATAATTCAGACCCACTCGACCTCTCGAAACATGAAAAACAACATCAAAACTAAGAATCACAATCCAAAACCAATTAGAATCAACTTATGAACTTCAAGTTCTTCCTACTTACTCTGAATGAGCCGAATCATACTTAAACTACTCGGAATGATACCAAATTTTGCGTGCAAGTCACAAATCACCATACATAACTATTCTCATACTCTAAATCCCAATCAGACCTTGATAACACCAAATCCTACTTCAAACCAAATCTAAGGAACTTTAAAACCTTCAATGCGTCAACTTTTAACTATATGCGCCAAAACGCTCCCGGTTCATCCAAAACCCGTTCCGAACATACTCCAAAGTCCAAAATCATCACACGAACCTATGGGACCGTCAAATCTCAATTCTAAGGTCATTTACTACAAATGTTGACCCAAGTCAAACTTACGCCTTTTAAGCCAATATTAAGGAACTAAGTGTTCCGATTTCAACCCGAACTAACCATCCCTGAAAGTCATAAAAAAGTAAAAGAACATACTGGAAGTCTTATTTAGGGGAACGAGGATCTAGAAAGAAAAACGGTCGGTCGGGTCGTTACAAACAATTTCCCACTTAGACTCATAACCATGCATCTACAACTTTCTCAGGCATTCTTTTTACATGACTATTAAAAGTCTTCACCAAATAAGATTTTGTTAAAGAATCTTGCCAGGTTATTTTCTGATGCAATCTTTGTCCAGTAGTTCTTTGTCGTCACTATCAAGTTTGGTATTAAACTCTTCAGGGATCTTGTTACCAAATCTATCCCAATAGTGTACACTGAACTATGATTTTCCTTAGTATTCTCCCACTACGACGAAGTACTACTAATATTACCTTCATTACCTTATGTCATTGAAATATTAGCGACTTCTTGCTATAATGTTCACTGTTCAAATATCACTCCCACTCGATAAAGGCATATTCTGCCTATTAACGTTTTCCCACTACTTAAATGTAATGGAACGTCAATTCCAATATTTGTGTTTTGATGTTCTTGAACATCTAGTTATTTCTTTGCCTAGTTCCTATAAAACTAATTTACCTCTAGGAACATGGTTTATTAAGCAGTCTTTATCTAGAAAACTACATTTGTTTTAACAATTGCCTTATTTTCTTTAGGACAATAAAATAAACCTCCATTAGTTTTTTTGGATATTCAATAAATATGTTGTCACGACCCGGAATTTCCACATTCGGGGTCGTGATGGCGCCTAACATTTTACTTGCTAGGCAAGCCAACGTTAGAGGATCTTTAAGCCAATTTTTAATCAATTCAAATAAGTAAAACCAACTAAGCCGAAATGAAACAAAAATGGAGTACAAAATGACATAAAACCAATAATATCTAAGTACAACCCGGATCTGGAGTCACAAGTTCAAGAGTTTCAAGAATCTTTACAAATAGGGTTTGAAATAAATACAACTATCTCGAATGAAAAGAACAGTAAATAGGGGAAGTGGAAGGGGACTTCAAGGTCTGCGGACGCTAGCAGATCTACCTCGAGTCTCCCAATGCCAATCTGAGCTGATACGCCTCACGGACAACTAGGACCAGTACAAAAATCTACACAAGAAGTGCAGAGTGTAGTATGAGCACAACCGACCCAATGTACTCCAGAAGTGTCGAGCCTAACCTCGATGAGGTAGTGATGAGGCTATGACAGGACACCCACGTAATTAAACCTGTACCGACGGAAATATACGTACAAATTAACAACAAATAAAGAATTAACAAGTATAATTGGGAGGGGGCATGCGAAAGGGGTACAAGGTACGGTAACTACAGTAGGGAATAATAACAAGAATCAGTCAATAAACCTTCAATCAACAAAATGAACAAGCATAATGAATAAAACTGCACGACATCACCCTTTATGCTTTTACTCTCAGCCTCACTATGTAACAGTAATAACTGTACGACATCACTCTTCATGTTTTTACTCTCAATCTCACCATAAAATGATAAATACGGCACAATTCGTGCTTTCACTCTCAATTTCATCATGAAACAATAGATACGGCACGACATCACACTTCGTGCATTAACTCTCAAATATGGCACGACATCACTCTTTGTGCACTGACACTCAAATACGGCATAGCATCACCCTTCATGCATTAACACTCTCCCTTACCATGTAACAATGAACATATAACAATAGGGAGATAGAATAAGCAAGATCAAGTCTTATGTCAACAATGGTTCCACTATACCACTCTCTACTTCAGAAACAATGCTCAATTATCACATATAGCCCATAAGTGCGGAAAGAATAATGAATTTAGTAATTAACTAGTCTAAGCATATATATTATGATCAAAGAAAGAAAGAAATTACAAGGAATAAGTCCCACCCGCATGCTTTAACCCAATAACAGCTCATAAGTACTCGTCACCTCACATATATATTGTACCCCAACATTTGAACAAGTAGCACATAACAAACAAGTCCTAATCTCTCAAGTCAAGGTTAACCACGACACTTACCTCGCTCCAAAATATCAACTCAAAGCCCAACCACGACTTTGCCTTTCAAACAAGCCTCCGAACCAACCAAATCTAGCAAATGATCATCCAAACGATTCAAAATAAGGCTTAGGAACTACCCACGAATGAAAAAGGTTCAATTTAGGTCATTATTGAAAAGGTCAACAAAAGTTAACTCCCGGGCCCGCTTGGTCGAAACTCAAAATTCGGACCACAACCCGATTACCTATTCACCCTCGAACCCGGTTATGTATTTTGTTTCGAAATCCGACCTCAATTTGAGGTCTAAATTCCAATTTTACAAAAATGCCTAATTTTTCCCAAACCCCCAATTTCCACCATGAAAATCCTAGATTTTAGGTTGAAATCTTATGATAAGTAATGGGAAATTAAAAGAAAGTAGGTTAGAATCACTTACCAAGAAATTGGGGAAGCAAAGTGCTTGGGAGAATCACCTATAGGGTTTTCTAGCTTTGACAATTTGGAAGAATGAACAAAATCTCGTTTTTGTGATTGTTTTAATCACTAGCGTTAGGTATTCATCGCGTTCGCGTAAAACCTGACGCGTTCGCAAAGAGCAAAGCCTCAATGGCTTACGCGATCGCGAGTTGATCTACGCGTTCGCGTAGGCTTAGCTCCCCCTAGCCGCATTCGCATAGAGCAACAGTCAACTCCCATCCCCCACCTCTATTTCACTACACGATCGCGATTCGCGAAGGGTAGGTCCCCCAATGCTCCTCGTTCGCGACCAAGGTTTCACGTTCGCGTAGAACAAAATCTCCCCTAGCCCATTTTACCCTTCGCGATCGCGGGAGTATATTCGCGAACGTGAAGAAGGAAACACCAGAAACCAACAGAAGTGAAAAACCACCAAACTTTCTAAGTTCAAAAGGTCCGTAGGCTATCCGAAACTCACCCGAGCCCTCAGAGATCCAACCCAAATATGCACACAATTCCAAAAACGTGATATGAACTCGCTCGCATGATCAAAACATCAAAATAACACCTAGAATTACGAATCAGATACCAAATCAAAATAAAGTTTTCGAAGAAATTTTAGAATTTCTATTTTAACAATCGGGCATCCGAATCACGTCAAACCAACTCCGTTTCTCACCAAATTTGACAGACAAGTCATAAATATAGTAATGGGTGTATACCGGGTTCCGAAACCAAAATATGGACCCGGTATCAACAAAGTCAAACACTGGTCAATTCTTTAAAGTCATTAAGCTTTTAAACTTTAAAATTTCGACAAAAAAGTGATAACTCGAGCTAGGGACCTCTGAATTCGATTCCGGACATACGCCAAGGTCCCAAATCATGATACGGACCCACAGGGACCATCAAAATACAGATTCTGGTCTGTTTGCTCAAAATATTGACCGAAGTCAACTCAAATGAATTTTTAACGCAAAAGTTCATTTTTGAAATCAATTTTTAACATAAAAACCTTCCGGAAAAATACCCAGACTGTGCACGAAAATCGAGGAAGGCTTAAAGAAGCTTTTGGAGACTTCGAAATAAAGAATTAAGGTTTAAAACTCTAGATGACCTATCGGGTCATCACACATGCACCTATCCATTCTTTGTTCCAACTTACATATTTGTTTTCCCTTTCAGCACATATGCTAGATAATCCTATATCTGAACATGCCGCAGACTGAGCTTACATTCCATCCACAGTTCTATAGATGTCATAGGAACTAACTTAGATAGAACTAAATTCAGAATGTAATTTGCAGTTTTTAGGAAATATTCTAAAAACGAATAAGGCAAATCTGAATAAAACTTCATTAATATATCCATGTCCAAAAAAGACTTTTTCTTCTTTCTACCACATCACTCTATTATGGAGTTTACGGTGTAGCCAATTGAGATGTAATCTCTTGTTATGATAAGTAACAAAAGAACTCTTTAGAGAGGTGCTCGCCACTACAATTAAATTGCAGTAACTTAAAATATTTCCTTGGCGCTTCTCCATTTCAAGTCTTAAAAACCTTGAATTACTCAAATTATTAATATTTACTGTGCATCAATTAAATATATTAATATTTTGAGTAATCATTTATGAACGCCACAAAAATACTCAAAACTATCTCTTACCAGTATGTTCATTTAACCATACAAATCAGAAGGGATTCATTCTAGATTATCACTAGCTTTATTTCCTTTTGAAGGGAAATATCCTTTAGTCAAATTTTCTTCCAAACAGGATCCCCAAGTCGGTAGTGCATCTACTTCAATGAACCTTAAGGTCCATTCTTGACCAACTTGAAATCCTATCCATATTAATATGACTTAGACAAAAGTGCACAAATAAGTTTTACTCAACTTTGAAAAATATATTCTCTTATGAGGTAGACTAATATTGTTCTGTTCAGGGGAGACATTAATATACAATAACAAGGTCATGCATTCATGTACTACAAGAGATAAAATATTTATCAAGCTCAATAACTCGGGAGCTACTCGAAAAATAAAACAAATATCCATCTCTTATTTTGCCTAGAAACCGAAATTAAACTCCTTCTAACAAAAGGTACATATATTGCATCCTTTTAATTAATGTCTTATCACTATCAAAAGAAAATTTTAACAAGTAATACGAAAACTTGCATAAAGTCATTGCGGAGTTGAGATAAAAATATTAAATAGATCATAATAAGTCAAAATACTGAATAATAAAATTCAGATTGCATTCACTACTTATATACATATATACATCTCGAATAATAAATTTCGATGGGAAAAGAATCATTCATGCAAAGTATATTATATAATGCAAGAATTATACAATCCAAACATAAATAGAACCAACTCAAATGGAGAGTATACTATTATTTTCAGTCAATTGTATATAACCCTTTAATACGAAAATCTTAAACACACTACTTATATATGTATTCATGCATCTTGAATAGCAATTTCGATGGAAAAGAACTACTCATGCAACATACATATGTAATGCCAGATTATTCACTCCAATAATTAAAAAGGACCCAACTCAGATGGAGAGTATACTGTTAATTTAAGTCAAGTGAACATCATAATTAATAGCTCTAGTTCTATTGATCCAACATGTATACTCAGATGGATAGTAAGTACACGATATCAATTACTAGTATTTCACCTAGTGAGCTTACAATAAATTGAGCTTACAATAAATTTATCTGATATGGAGGAAGACCTAAAGTAAATGCGTAAATTTATTACTCACTTGAAATTAATAGTGGAAGATCATAGAAATATATTTCTATCACCACTTAATCATGATTGTATTTTAACTACAAAATTGATATATATAGTCAACACAGGTTATCAATAACTAGTAACTATACCTAGTGAGTTCATAATAAATTTATCCGATATGGAGAAAGACCTAAAGTCAACGCGTAAATTTATTATCTCACCATAAATAAAAAAAAGTGGAGACCATAAGGGTTAATTCCTATCACCACTTGATCACAACCATGAATTTTTCTATGAGGATTAAGTTCCATAATTAAAAACAATGCTCAAAATCCCATTTAAACAGTCTTAAAATGCTAAAACTAACGTTTTCACTGCATTACAGTGAGTATTGATAAATGAGTTGTCTCTGATAGACCTACCAAATTTCAAATCAATTAGAGACCGTTAAAATCACAATCTCCAAAATTGCGATCAAATTTGAAAAATTACCATTTTAAGCATTTTTTAAGAATTTAAAATATGACTAACATTCTTATCATATACACTTCATATCAAATCAACATGTGTTATCATGTTTCAGATTAGACATAAATAAAATGACAGAAGAATGACTTTTGATAAGTGGGGATTTTGACTACTTATTAGCGCCTTTTAGCTTTAGTTTTAGTCTAAAAGAATTGAATTGTGTTCCTGAAACTAATTAAATTATGCAAAATTATAGAAATACTGGAAGTTGGTCTCCCGAGATAAAATCCAACTCAAAAAAGGAGTAGTCCAAAGCACAAGAAAATAAAAGGTGCTGAAGCACAAATGTGTGGACCGCAGAATTCCATCTACGGCCGCAAAAAAAGAGGAACAATCTAGCAAACATTTGTGCAAAGTGCGGACCGTACATGAATTGTGTGGCCGCAAAGTTGGGCTAAGAGTCGAAGATCAGAGAGTATGTAAAAAGACTAAGTGTCACGACCCAAAATCAACTGTCGTGATGGCGCCTATCGTGGAACTAGGCCAGCCTCAACTCAACAATCCAACACCAATAACAATAAGTTTGAAAACGTTAACGGAAGCATTTAACATTTAAGAATTTTTTTTTAAAACATATGAAAATCCCAAAGTAATACAATTCAGCCCAAAACCAGGGTGTCACTAAGTACATGAGCATTTAGATCAGAAATACAGTCTACTATAGTGTCTAGATATATAAACTGAAAGTTCGACAAAGATAAATAAGGAAAGTTAAGGCCTGCGAACGCTGTGCAGCTACCTTGATAGTCTTCAAAACTCTAGAATCCTCAATCAGCAACCGCCGCTTCGACCGGTATCGCCTGGATCTGCACACGAGGTGCAGGGAGTAACGTAAGTACACCAACTTAGTAAGTGACAAGTCCAAACTTTGGACTGAAAGGTAGTGACGAACTCAACCTCAACAGGCATAACATAAATAAATGTGCAGAAACGTAGGCATGCTTTCAAGTCAAATATACATCTCAAACAGTAAAGGAAATACATATCTGAATGGAGTAAGGTATACATATCAGCTATATCTATATGCCAATGCACAAACTATATGAAATGCACCATGTGCTCCACTCTCAAGTATTCAACCACTCGGTACTGTATATGGCCATCCGTCCTAGGGAAATCCATCCTAAAATATATACAACACTAACTATAAGTCACCAGTACCGAGGAAAAAGGGCAATCCAATCCTGGGGAGAAATCCATCTCCAGGTATCAAGTACTTCGGACAAATCCATGTCCAGGGAAATTCATCCCTCAATAATATCATCCGCGCTCATTGGGGGTGTGTTACAGACTTCGGAGGGGCTCCTACAGCCCAAGCGCTATCATAATCATCAATATAACCATTGCGGCGTACAACCCGATCCCATAACTGTCACTCATAACCAGGCACTCGGCCTCACTTAGTCATCAACCTCTCCAGTCTCACCACGGGGCCACAATGTCATGAAAACAACCCAGAACAATGATATGATGAATCAATAAATAACCGAGACCGAGATATGATATAAAAAAATGCATGATCATGACTGAGTATGGAATAGTAAATGAAACTAGTGAGATGACAGCAAGAAACGACTGCTAAGGGTCCAACCAATACCGGCGCAAAGCCTAAACATGATGTCTAGCGTGATCTACAGCTCAACTACTTTATCACGTGATGAAAACATGGATATCAACAGGATAGAGTCACTAAATGGTGCCATGGAATCACCCAGGTCACAATTCTCACGGTGCACGCCCGCACTCCCGTCACTTGGCATGTGCATCACCTCAATACCAATCACATAACATATAATTTAGGGTCTCGAACCCTCATAACTAAGTTTGAAAATGTTAGTTAACTCAAACCAAGCAAAGTCCTACTCCAGAATGCTCTTGACTCTCAATTCGGCCTCCGAACGTCCCCAATCTAACAACAAGTAATACAATACGATCAATATAGGCTAAAAGAATCAATTCCACAAGCAAAAAAACCAAATTATAGCAAAAATCCGAAATCGACTCAAACCCTGACCCCGGGCCCACATCTCGAAAACCGACAAAAGTCACAAAACCCGGAAGCCCATTTACTCATGAGTCTACCCATATGAAATTCATCAAAATCCGACATCATTTGGTCCCTCAAATCCCCAACTTACACTCTCTAAAATCCCAAGCCCTAACCCCTTATTTCACTTCAAAAATCATACTAATTAGGTGTGAAAACAACGGGAAAACACCATAGCTAGGAGTATTAGAGATCAAACAACTTACATATGTGAAAACACTTGAATCCCCTTCAAAACATCACTCCAAACGCTCCAAGGTCCGACTTGAAAATGGTGGAAATGAACAAAAATTCGCGAAGTCTCCTGTTTATGCAATCTGCCCAACGAAACCGCACCTGCAGTCCTTTTTTCCACTTCTGCGATGCCGCACCTGCGGAATTTCTATCGCAGGTGTGGAACTCACTTATGATCCCAGGTTCCACATTTGTGGCCAAATCTTGCACCTGCGCATCTCCCTCCGCTTCTGCGAAGCCAGCCAAATTCCTCCTTTCCGCATCTGCGCCATAGGTCTCGCACCTGCGGGATCGCAGATGCGACATCCTTCTCGCACTTGCGGTTCCAGTCCACCTTAGCCTTGACCGTACCTGCGACTTCCCCAAGCGCTTTTGCGCCCTCGCACCTGTGGCTCCCCCTCCGCAGGTGCGGCAAAACACCAGCAGCAGCAGTTAAACTGCATTTCCAAATTCCAAACCTCCCGTTAACCACCCAGAACCACCCTAAGGCCCTCGGGACCTCGACCAAACATACCAACACGTCCCATAATATCATAAGAACTTAGTTGGACCTTCAAATCACCTTCAACAACACCAAAAATATGAATTACACACGGATTCAAGCCTAATGAACTTAGAAATTTCTGAATTCCACAAACGACGTCGAAACCTACCAAACCACGTCCGAATGACCTCAAATTTTGCACACAAGTCAGAAATGATACCACGAACCTACCCCAACTTCCGGAAATCCAATCCAACCCCAATATCAAAATTTTCACAGACCGGCCAAAATCGCCAAAATTCTAACTTTCGCCAATTCAAGCCTAATTCTACCACGGACCTCCAAATCACATTCCGGACGCGCTCCTAACTCCGAAATCACCTAACGG
Organism: Nicotiana tomentosiformis; assembly: GCF_000390325.3. Taxonomy (NCBI): domain Eukaryota; kingdom Viridiplantae; phylum Streptophyta; class Magnoliopsida; order Solanales; family Solanaceae; genus Nicotiana; species Nicotiana tomentosiformis. Next base: position 73,784,185 of record NC_090821.1, on the reverse strand, counting down.
AGCTAACAACACCATCAAAATTTAAATCCGAGATCGTTTATACATAAGTCAATATCTGGTTGACTTTTCCAACTTAAGCTTCTAATAAATAGACTAAGTGTCTCAATTCACTCTGAAACTACTCCGGAACCAAACCAACTAACCTGATCTATCATAATATAGTTGAAGAACACAAAAAGAAGTATAAATGGGGACAACAGGACTATAACTCTCGAAACGACTGGCTGGGTCGTTACATCAAGTCCAGGAGCTTCTCTGAATTACGGACAACACAAGATTTGTAAGGCCGCAGAAGAGTGTCTTACGGCCGCAGTCCTAATTGTGTGGACCGTAAAAGTGTGACCTTGCGGCCACAGTACAGAAATGTGATGCCGCAGAAGAATGCCTCGCAGTCGCAGTTCAGAAATATACGGCCGCAGAACTCCAGTTCATGCTAGAAGAAGAAATTTGTGAACTGCTGATGGAATTGTGCGGCTACAGAACCTCCCGAGGGGAATTTTTGTCCAAGATTTTCAGCCTTAAATACGTAGACGAGTTTCACAAAATTATGTCAAGTTGGAACCTCTGAAGTTGTTGTAGCCATTTTTCTTTACTATTTTAGGAAGTTTTACTTTGCTTTGGTGTATTTATAATAGATTTAATCATTTTAAGCTTCCATTATGAGTTTAATTAGTTTTTCTTCCTTATTTTCTTCAAACCACATTATGAGTAGCTAGACTTTTACTAGGGTTGTGACCCAAACCTAGTGTGTAAACCTTATAGGTATCTAATTTAGTGCTTGTTTATGATAGGGTGTTGATTATTTAGCTTAGTCCATGCTTCAATTTAAGAATTAATGGTTGCAAACATTGATTCATACCTATTTGACTTAGTCTCTACTTGAGAAAGAGGGACCTAGTCTAGGATAACTTAGCTAACAAGGAATTGGGTCAATTGAGAGATTGATTAACCCAATTGAAGGTTTCAACCTAGAGATAGTAATGACCCGACTTGAGCTCTTATCAACAGTTTTGGCTGATACCCATTTGGTCTTGAGAAAACCAAACTGAGCAAAACCACTCTCTGACCAAGAGGTATTGAGTGGGTAATTTAGAGTTGATAGCTATAATACATACCAATCAACAAAACGAGCATTAAAGTCTTTATCCCTTTAGGAAAATACCTATGTCATGGTCACAGCTCTAAGCTTTTTATCCATTTGGAAAAATCTTAAAAACAATTATCTCTAGTATTATTTCTTTATTTTGAAATCATTAGAGTAACATTAGAAATAGAAAACAAATCTTTGTTATGGAAATGCAATCTAGATAATCCAATTGAGCAAATTGAAATATATACCCCTAACTCCCATTTTAGCTCCTTGTGGATTCGACCTCGACTCTTAGTTGGGTTTCTATTATTGCATACGACCGTTTCATATCTCTATTGAGGTGTGCTTTGGATGTGATCAATTTTTGTGCCATTGCCAGGGAGTTAAAAACGGTGTTAGCTATATATTTGGGGTGTGTTTTTGGAATATCTTTTTTTCCTTCCATGTTACTAACTTGTTTGATAAATCGTAGGTACAACCATGGCAAATAATGAGCACGAAAATATTGCTTTGGGCGACGTCGAGGATGAGCAAGTTGATGAGGTTCTTCTTGAACCTCAAGCCAATAGAAGAGGCCGAGTGCCTTATGACAATGTCCCGTTACACCCCCACCTCCACCACGAGCGGCTCCACACCAGGTGTTACCCAATGAAGGATATGCTAGTGCAATAGCCCCTCCCCGTATTAGGGCGGGCAACTTTTAAATCACCAATGTGATGCTCACTTTGCTAGAGCAATAAGGTTTTCTTCACCGGTGCTCCAATTCAAAATGCATACAAACATTTGAAGGGGTTTTTGGACACTTGTTGGAGGAGAAAACAAACAAATGTCTCCGAGGATGCATTGAGGCTAAGCCTTTTTCCGTTCTCTCTACGGGGGAAAATTTTAGATTGGTTGGAACGTTTGCCAAACCATTCCATTCACACTTGGGATTAGTTGGCGGAATAATTTATTTCTAAGTTATTCTCTCTGGGGCACATGGCTACACTTCGGGATGAAATTCTGGCATTCAAGTAAGATCCAAATGAACCACTACATGAGATATGGGAATGCTATAGAATAATGGTTAAGGGACAAATCTCCCTACAATGATATGATGGAGAATATGATTCAACAAACTTTCTATCGTGGGATCAACACAACCAGCCAATGTGTAGTGAATCAACTTGTTAGTGGGAACTTCATGACTATGCCTTATGTGGAGGCGTGTAAGATTTTAGATGAAATGGCGGAAACATCATCGGCATGGAAATCCTGGGTTAATGTTCCACAAGGTGATCCCAACGTGATCCACCTTCACAAAGAGTTGCATGACCATGGGCAAGCCATTGCTGAATTGACTACCACTATGAATCTATTAGAAAAGGCTCAACTTCAACAAGTAAAAAATCCTTAGCAAGTCAATGTCATGGAGGGAGTGAACATGATGGTGAACAAAAGAAGGACCAAGGGTCCACAAGTGCAACATCGAGTAGAGAATTATGTGTAAGAGGATAGTGGTTTTGATCAAGCTGATTCTTACAATGAACAAGAAGATGAAGTGCAATATGTGAACAACTTTCAAGGGCAACAAAACAACTTTCAAGGCCCAAACCAACAATAATGGCGACCTCAAAACAATCAAGGAAATTGAAATTCTAACAACCAAGGAAATTGGAGTGGTGGAAACAATCAAGGGAATTGGCATAACAACAACAATCAAGGAAATTGGAGTGGCAATAATCAAGGAAATTGGGGGTGGGGGTAATAATCAATACGGATGGAACAATAATAAAGACAATCGGGGGTCGGGTTTTCAAAGTCCCCCGATGTATCAACTACCAAGCAATCCGCCTCCTTATCTTTCACACGGGCCAAGTTCTTCAAACGATAAGATGGGGATTATTGAGAACATGTTCAAACAAATGATGGAAAATATTGCCGATTCATATGACCAACTTTCTTCACACAACATATCGATCCGCAACTTAGAAGTACAAATGGGAAAAATCTCTCAATCTCTAAATTCTCGTCCTAAGGAGGAACTACCAAGTGACACAATGTTAAATCTAAAGGGTGGAAACAACACGGGGCATTCCATGGACGTTACTACAAGAAGTGGAAGAAGTGGGAATGCACCCACCTCAAGTCAAAAATAACTTGTGGATGATGAACAAGTGGTACAAGAAGAAGAGGTCCAGAACAATGTGGTGCAATCAAATGATAAAGTTTGGATTGATATTGATGATAGTGTGGAAGAGACTCAAGAAGAGGTGAACCCGTCTAGGGATTACATTATTGACATACCAGAGTCGGTAGTGTAAAAGGCTAAGGAACAATTGCCTAAGCCTCCACCTCCATACCCTCAAAGACTTTCCAAACAAAATGGTGAGAATCAATTCAAAATGTTCATTCAAATGATGAAGAGTCTCTTAATCAATGTGACATTAGTTGTAGCTTTGGAACAAATGTCCGGTTAGGTAAAGTTTATAAAAGATCTCGTGACGAAGAAGCGATAAATAAATTTTGAAACTATCAAAGTCACTCATCAAGTGAGTGAAATTGTGCATTCAATGTCTCCTAATTTAGAGAATCCCGATGATTTCATGATTTCTTGTATAATTGGAAGTGCCGAGTTTGCTAAAGCTCTTTGTGATCTTGGGAAAAGTATCAATTTGATGCCCTATTCAATTTTCAAGACCTTGGGAATTAGGAAACCAAGACCTACCTCGATGAAATTGCAAATGGCCGATCGTACTATGAAGAGACCTTTGGGAGTGATTAAGGATGTTTTGGTTCGTGTTGATAAATTCATTCTTCCGGCGGATTTTGTCATTCTAGATTGTGAAGTTGATTATGAGGTGCCGATTATTCTTGTAAAACCTTTCTTTGCTACGGGGAAGGCTTTTTGTGATGTTGAAGCCGGAGAACTCACATTCCGGGTAGGTGATGAACAAGTGGTTTTCCATGTGTGTAAGTCCATGCGACAACCAAATAGCAACAAGGTGTGTTCTTTTGTGGACTTGGTGACTGATGTTATTGTTGATAATACAAGTTTCACAATCAATGTTGGTGATATGTTGGAGTCCGTCTTGCTTAACTTTGATGATGACAAGATGGATGGCTTCATGAAATGTGTGAACTCTTTCCAAGGAATGGGGTCGTACAATTATGCACCCCGAAAATTATATTTGGACCTTGAAAATAGGACAACTCCTCCTACAAAGCCTTCCATAAAAGATCCTCCTACCTTGGAGTTGAAGGCATTGCCTCAGCATCTTCAGTATGAATTTATTGTCCCTTGTTCAACTTTACCGATTATTCTTTCCTCTTGTTTGACTAATGTGCAGGTAGATTCTACATTGGCGGTGCTCCACAAGAGGAAGAAGACTATTGGGAGGACATTGGCGGATATCTAGGGGATAAGCCTTGCATTTTGCATGCACAAGATCAACTTGGAGGAAGGCACCAAACCATCAATTGAACATCAATGGAGACTCAATGAGGCTATGCAAGATATTGTCAAAATGGAGTTTATCAAGTGGTTGGATGCCGGGGTTGTCTACCCCATTTCCGATAGTTCGTGGAATTCGCTGGTTTAATGTGTCTCGAAGAAGGAGGCATGACGGTGGTCACCAATTACAAGAATGAGTTGATTCCTACAAGAACGGTGACCGTTGGAGAGTGTGTATGGACTATTGCAAGCTCAACAAAGATACAAGGAAAGATAATTTCCCACTTTCGTTCTTAGATCAAATGCTTGATAGATTGGTCGGTCGTGCTTTATATTGCTTTCTTGATGGTTATTCGGGCTATAACCAAATTCTTATTGCTCCGGAGGATCAAGAAAAAATAATATTTACATGTCCCTATGGTACTTTCGCCTTCAAGCAGATGCCATTTGGTTTGTGCAATGCAGCGTCAACTTTTCAAAGGTGTATGATGGCTATCTTTACGTACATGGCGAAGGACTACCTTGAAGTTTTCATGGATGATTCCTCGGTGGTTGGAGATTCTTTTGATGATTGTATTACAAATTTAGATAAAGTGTTGGCAAGATGTGAAGAAACAAATTTGGTTCTCAATTGGGAGAAATATCATTTTATGGTCGAGGAAGGCATTGTCCTTGGTTACAAAATATCAAAGAATGGAATTGAAGTTGACAAGATAAAGATTGAGGTGATTTCTAAACTTCCATCTCCAACTTCGGTGAAGGGTGTGCAGAGTTTCTTAGGCCATGAGGGGTTTTACCGGTGTTTCATCAATGATGATTGCATGAGAGCCTTTGAATTGTTAAAGTTCAAGTTGAAAACTACTCCCATCATCACTGCTCCATATTGGAGTGTCCTTTTTGAACTCATGTGTGATGCAAGTGACGTAGAGGTTGGGGATGTTTTGGGGCAACACATCAACAAGATTTTTCATCCGATCTACTATGCTAGTAAGACCATGAATGCTTCCCAAGTCAACTATACCATTACGGAGAAATAACTCCTTGCCATTGAGAATTTTTGCCCGTACTTGATGGGCGCAAAAGTTATTGTCCACATGGATCATGCAACTCTTCATTATCTTACGAGCAAGAAAGATTCCAAAGATCGGTTGATGAGATGGGTGCTTTTGTTGCAAGAGTTTGATATTGACATCCAAGATAGAAAAGGGAGTAAAAATCAAGTGGCACTTGTCTCATTTGGAGGAGGAGGGGAGGCCGCATGATGACCATGAAATCAATGACACCTCCCTCGATGAGCAACTCTTAGCTATTTCAATGAAGGAGGTGTCATGGTCCGCGGATCTAGAAAATTACCTTGTGTGTGGTATCATACTGGATGAGTTCTCTTCAAACCAAAGGAAGAATCTCAAACGGTATTGTCAAGATTATTATTGGGATGAACCATACTTTTTCTAGATTTGTAAGGATGGGGTGATTAGAAGATGTGTACCGGAAGAAGAGCAAGGTGAAATTCTTGGGACTTGTCATTCTTCGACATATGGGGGTCATCATGGTGGAGCGAGAACGGCAACCAAAGTGCTTAGTTGTGGTATCTATTGGCACACTCTTTACAAGGATGCAAGTGATTTAGTGAAAAGATGTGATGAATGTCAAAGAGCCGGTGGAATCTCAAAGAAAAATTAAATTTCCCTCACCATCATTTTGGAGATTGATATTTTCTATGAGTGAAGGCCATTTCTCTACCTAATAATGAAGAGAGAAGTTTTGTGGAGTTCTTGAAGAAGAATATTTTTACAAGATTTGGCACTCCGCGAGCTATTATAAAAGATGGGGGTCACATTTTTGCCACAAGGCTTTCAACACCTTACTTATCAAGTATAGTGTTACTCATAAAGTCACAACTCTCCATTATCCACAAGCTAGCGGTTAAGTGGAAGTCTCCAACTAGGAGATAAAGAGTATTTTGTCCAAAACAATAAATGTTAATCGGACAGATTCGTCCAAGAAGCTTGATGATGCATTATAGGCTTATCGGATGGCTTATAAAACACCTATCGGATTATCGCCATACCGGTTGGTGTTTGGAAAGGTTTATCATATTCCGGTGAAACTTGAGCACACGACTATGTCGGCTCTAAAGAAGTTGAATCTTGATTGGGATGTAGCCGCTAACTTGAGAGTTGCACATTTGAATAAATTGGATGAATTCCGGTACCATGCCTACACAAATTCTTCATTGTACAAAGAGAAGATAAAATATCTTCATGACAAATACATTTGGAACAAAGAGTTCAAGGCGGGCGATCTCGTATTGTTGTTCAACTCAAGGTTGAGGATGTTTCCCGGGAAATTAAAGTCTAAATGGAGTTGTCCTTTTGAAATTGTGGGTGTGACACCTTTTGGCACATTGGACTTGAAGAACAAAAACAATGAAGTATTCCGAGTCAATGGTCACCAGGTGAAGCACAATTTGGGAAAAGTTGGAGATAGACACGTCTTGGCGGTCATTCATTTCAATTGATGGTATTCTGCATCGTGCCGCGACGTTAAATCAGGCACTTCTTGGGAGGCAACCGAAGTTTCTTTTACTTTTTTCTTTTGTAGTTCGGTATTATTTGTATGCTAACTTGATTTGAAGTGTGCTACAAGGATGAGTGTGCCTTATAGGAATTGTGGACAGAAATCAGCCTAAGTGTTGCAACACTTACGGACCGCAGTTGAATTGTGCAGACCGCACATTTATAGTTGTTGCAGCAAAAGTGCTCTGAGGCCGCACAATTATCTTGCGGACTGTATAAATGGAAGGTGAAAATGCCAACTCTCTAAAGTTGGTCTGTCAAAAAAATGGTCAATCTGCGGTCGCAATAAGAAATCTACGACCGCACACAAAATTCTATGGACCGCAGGCAAGACACCAACTTAAGCTCACCAGGTAATAGAGTGCGGACCGCAACTGAAATTGTACGGTCGCACTCGCTCCTCCTTCCCTTAGAAAATCACTAGTATAAATAGAGGATCACGGCAATTATTACACTTTTCCCTCTCTTAGCACAAAACTTGTATTATATTGAAATTTCTTGGTGAATCATCTTCCCACACGCCCAACAATTTTGATCACTCATCCCTTGCACTCATTCACATATGGTATTCTTAAATTCCTTGTTAGAATTTTTCATTTTTTAAGTTTAATTTGTAGCTTTTTAATTGTTATTAGGCCATTCAATTGTGCATTCATGTGGGGGTAAATCTGTAGTGGGTTAACTAGTACATATTCTATGGGGGATGGGTCAATGTATTTTCATTCCTTTATGTTGTCACCATGTCAAACTTTGTACAAGAATTGCAAAACCTAGTTAGAAATACTGGATTGTTCGTGTCTTTTTGAATTTTGCGGCCGCAGGTTTAAATGTGCGGTCCGCAGAAAGTGATCTAGGGTTTCATTGGTGAAGAAGGGGTATGCAGCCACAAGAAAATTGTGCGGACTGCAGAATTCCCATTGCGGTCGCAAAATTACACTTTCACTGTCATCAGAGAGTCTACACATTGTGACTCAAATATGCGGTCGCATGTCTAATTGTGCGGACAGTAGAAACCATGTTGTGTCCGCACATCAGCCAATTCTCTGTCATTAGAGAGTTTATTTTGTATTTCTGAGATGCTGCTACAAGCAAAATTATGCAGACCACACTTCTCTTTTTTGGCCGCAAAGCTAAATTGTGCGGTCCGCAAGGCCTCATTTGCGGCCACAGAAGAATTGTGCAGACCGCAGATCCTTACCATGCAAGCATACTGTGTTTGTAACCCTCACTATGTTTTCTGGTGTATTCTTGCATATCTCCTTTGTATGCCTCAACATTAAATTGCAACTAACAATTGTCTTTGCTTGATACAGATAATGGTTCGATCTATAGGCATGGCGATACTTTCAAAAGGAGGGGTGAACCTTCTCGGGGACGAGGCAAGAGAGGTTTACCTCTTTCCCAACAGTAGAAAATCAAAAACAATACAAGAGTCGGGAGAGGGAGAGGTGCAAAACTCTCCAAGACGAGTTCATACGCTCCGTCTAAGGACGTATCAGAGGGCACCTCAGTCTCTGTTCAGGAACAACCGGCAGTACAGTCCAGGACGCCAAGGAGATTTCAACTTAGGGACGAGTCGTCCTCATCCCACAGTACTTCCGAGGGATCAAAAAATGCTAGTCAGGAGCAGCACTAGTCCTTATGACACAAGATACACCTATTCAGGACATCCCGATGATGATAGAGGGGGAGATGTCATAATTGCCGGGATAGAAAAAACAAATAAGAAGAAAAAGGTTTGGGAGGACCGATTTGTTAGCCTAGCAGCTTTCACTAGTTTCCGCATATAGTGGCCGGCGAGGTCGCTAATACTTGAGCGACAATTCTTACTGACAGATTTAGCGAGGTACAACCTGGTCATGCTGAGGCAGTTTAGAGAACGCAAAGGGTGGATGTAGTTTACCCAGAGTGTGATGGATACTAAGGAATACCTTGTCCGGGAATTCTACGCCAATGTGATGCATATCAAAAAGGGGACAGATGTGACAAAAGTGTGAAACCTCAAAGTACGATTTGATCAACACACACTGAACATATACTTGGGCTTTGATGATGTCGAGCCAAAAGAATACCTGGAAGCGTGTGCACTTGGGGATGCAGTTCTTCCTTGGTTAGCGGAGATTGTAGATGCACCAGGACCACCACCACCATGGATCACCGCTGGGGTTCCTATCCACCGAAGCACATTGAGTTTCGAAGCAAAAGAGTGGCAATCATTTTTTTGCAGTAGACTGGACCCGAGTCAAAATGAGACTCACTTACTGACTCCTCGGGTAGTCTTAGTTGCCTCTATTATGGACGGGTACCCTATTAATGTGGGTGCCGTAATGTCGGCCAACATCTCAGTGATCGCCTGGCATGATGACTCTTTCTACCCGTACCCCAACACCATTACAGAGTATCTTACGGATATGGAGGTGGAACCAAGGGATTTTGATACAAAGGTGAAACCGAAGAAGCCTTTCTCATGGTACTCACTTATGGATGCGAACAACCCGAAGAGAAAAGGTCAGCCATCTACCACCACAGGCCAATCTGATGAGCGAGCTATGGTAGTTGTAGAGGCAGTTGATGTTCCATCCACTACGGTCGAACCTTCCTCTAGTGCCGCAACTATGCCTCCACCATCATCTTCATTCCCTACTTCAGTTCCTGCTCACAACTTCCACCTCTACTTTGAAGCCGGTGCCCATGCCTACTGCCCCACTTTCTGCGCTGCAAGTCTCCCAGACATTGGCGAGCCTCAACAACTGAATGCAGACAGCAACTACAAACTAGTCTGACTTATCCAGTACTGTTGCAGCACAGTCTAATGTTTAGGCACCTCAGTTTCCCCCGACATTTGAGGAAACAGTGAAGAATATCCTAGAGAACCAGAACACCATCATGGCTACCTTGGTACAGCACGGGTCAGTGATCGAAGATATGGGAAAAAAAGTAAAGAAAATGAAAAAGTCCCTGGCCAGCAAGAAGTTAGTGGACAAGCTCCGGAGACAGGTGACCAAGCTTGCTGCAGCCGGAGATATCCCCTTTGACATGCTGATTGACCCACACCTTTCAGGACTAGATCCTACAGCACTATCAGCACCGGTGGCACCAGCTGGCTAGTCTGAGGAGCCAAACCTTACTGTCGGACATTGCCAAGGTAGTGCCTCAGATATTCACCAACCCAATCACACTTAGAGTTGAGGATGATGAGATTCAGTTGGATGAGACTGAGGGAGGTGACAATGCTAGGGATAATGCTTTCCCCTCTTTTACTCTTATTTTGTTAAGCATTGGGGATAATGCTTAGCTTTATTCGGGGGGTAGGGGTGGTGGAGTTTATTAATCATATTTGGTACATTCTGAGACATTTGGCATGTAATAACTTGATATTATTTTCTTTTTATTTCTTATTATATATATATATATATATATATATATATATATATATATATTCTCTCTTTTTCTCTCATTATATGTATTCAGTAGTTTTTGTTTATTAACTTCTTTATTTTTGTCCTTTGTTAGTTCTTAGTTTGAGTTAGTAGCTTTTTTGTTTGATTTAGTAGCTTCTTTGTTTGTTCTAGTAGGTAATAAGCATTTGGTTTTTATAATGCCACGGTTCTTTCCAAAGGTAGTTGTTGTGTGAACCGGGTGACTCGTCTCAACGATGGATGGCGTGACAACCTTTTTAAGGGAATGAGTATGTTTTTTATGTTTAGGTAATAATAGTAGTAGTAATAAATAAAAAGACCTAATTAAGCCATGCTCGAAGAGTCAAACATGCTTCAATTGGTACCAACACACTTAACTATGTGTGTATGGTTAGAAACAAGGTTTTTGAAAGAAATAGCTCTAGTTAGTGACTTTGTGACTCTTGTGTTGACTTTGGCATCCATCGAGTGGTTTAATTGAACCATAGTGATTTTCAATCTTGAATGTAGTCGTTGTGGGCCCTCGACTCTATCATCTTTAACAATCTAGTTGTGTGAGGGGTGAGATTATTTGTTTCTAGTCCAAGTACCCGTGCGAAAGGTGTAGAACTTTCCCCTGAATGTATTTTAAGGCGAAATATTAAGTTTCGCTTGGCTTGAGAAGTGATTGTAGGCTTTCTTTTGCCCGTTTGAGTTTTCTATTGCCTACCATTGTTGTTATCCTTAGTTAATCCCTTTAAGCCTCGAGCCTTGAGCCTTTATCATTTGATAACCATATTACAAGCATTTACCTGTTTTGTCGTGACCTTCTCTTGGCACCCGAGCATTCCTTAACACTCTTGTGAAAAAATAGCTAAAAACGTAAGTTTGGGGGAGAGACGAGGAACTTGAAAAAGGTATCAAGGCACAAAAAATGGTGAAAAGGAAAGGCAAAAAAGAAATGTAAAAATAAAAGTGAATAAGTGGAAGAGTTGAAAGGATTCAAAGAGAGATAATGATCCCAGACATGAAGAAACCAAAGAGAGAGAAAATGAATGTAATGATAAAAGAAAGAGTGATGTTAAGTCTCTCTAGTCCCCCAAGGAAAAGAAAGTGCCTTAAAGAATCGGCAACGTGTGAGCCGAGAAATGAAAAATAGAGTGCTTAAGGAAAGGTGTAACCACTCCCCCGTATTGTATCCAACCCTAATCCAAAAGCCTTCATTACATCCCGAAAGAAGTCCTACTTAATTTCAAGCTGAGTGAGCTCACATTAGTGGAGATCTATATGAGAGGAAAGCCTATGGTACTTGAAATCGTACTTGCAACATTCTCTTGAGAGAGATGAGTGAACCTTTCATAAATCTTTGGATTGAGTGCTAAATTTCTTAAGTGAGCCAGGCAAATGGAAAGTAGAGGAGGAATAGTTTGGAGTCCTCCACGACCTACATAATAGAACAAGAGTCTTTGATGAGTAAAGTCAATTCTTCAAGCTCAAATCTCACATTAGAACTACATGTGCATGAATGTTTAACTTGTCGCCTTGTTGATAATACATGAGTAGTGTGGATAATTGTTGGTCCTAACTGATGTGTGGATGGTTCATCTTTGACTCGCTGAAAGGACCCTTAACTTTTGGAGGTGGGAACTAATTTATTTGCTTGAGGACAAGCAAAGATTTAAGCTTGGGGGAGTTGATAAGTGGAGATTTTGACTGCTTATTAGCGCCTTTTAGATTTAGTTTTAGTCTAAAAGCATTGAATTGTGTTCCCGAAACTAATGAAATTATGCAAAATTGCAGGAATACTGGAAGTTGGTCTCCCGAGATGAAACCCGACTCAAAAAGGAGTAGTCCGAAGCACAGAGCAATAAAAGCCACAGAAGATCAAATGTACGGTCCGCAGAAAAATTTCTACGGCCGCAGAAGAAATTGCGGACCGCAGAATTCCATTTGTGGCCGCAAACAAAGAGGAAAAATCTAGTAGACATTTGCGCAAAGTGCGTACCACACATGAATTGTGCGACCACAAAGCTGGGCTAAGAGTCGAAGATCGGAGAGTATTCAAAAAGACCAAGTCCAAGAGTTTGTGTGAATTGCGGACCGCACAAGATTTGTGAAGCCGCAGAAGAGTGCCTTGCGGGTGCAGTCCTAATTGTGCGGACAACAGAAGTATGGCCTTGTAGCCTCAATCCATAAATGTACGGCCGCAGAAGAATGACTCACGGCCGCAATCAGAAATGTGCAGCCGCAGAACTCTAGTTCCTGCCAGATGAAGAAATATGTGGATCATAGAAGGAATTGTGCGACCGAAGAATCTCCCGAGTGGCATTTTTGTCTGAGATTTTCAGCCTTGTATAAATAGATGAGTTTCACAAAATTAGATCAAGTTGGAACCTCTCAAGTTGTTGTAGCCTTTTTTTCTTTACTATTTTAGAAAGTGTTACTTTGCTTTGGTGTATTTACAATAGATTAATTATTTTAATCTTCCATTATGAGTTTAATTAGTTTTTCTTCCTTATTTTCTTTAAAACCCATTATGAATAGCTAGATTTTTACTAGGGTTGTGATCCAACCCTAGTGTGTAAATCTTATGGGTATCTAATTTAGTGCTTGTTTATGATTGGGTGTTAATTATTTAGCTTAGTTGATGCTTCAATTTTAGAATTAATAGTTACAAACATTGATTCATGCCTATTTGACCGAGAGGTATTGAGTAGGTAATTTAGAGTTGATAGCTATAATACACTCCAATCAACAAAACAAGCATTAAAGTCTTTATCCCATTAGGTAAGCACCTAGGTCATGGTCACAACCCTAGGCTTTTTATCCATTGGAGAAAACCTTAAAAATAATTATCTCTAGTCTTTTTTTATTTTGCAATAATTAGAGTAACATTAGAAATAGAAAATAAATCTTTGTTGTGGAAGTGCAATTTAGATAATTCAATTGAGGAAATTGAAATATATACCCCTAACTCTCATCTTAGCTCCCTGTGGATTCGATCCCGACTCTTAGTTCGGTTTCTATTATTTCATACGACCGTTACATATCTCTATTGAGGTGTGCTTTGGACGTGATCAACTTTTCGTATGTATATCACATTTTAATCCGCCAAGATACGATGTGATTCCTAATCGTCAAAATACGATGTGATTCACTACAACAGTGAGTTCTTCTTAACTGATCATTTCTGATGATCCTACCAAATTTCAAGTAATTCGAAGATTGTGAAATTCACGATCACCCAAAAACTAGACCAAATTCGAATAAACTATTTTTGGCGTATTTAGGATTAAATCGATGTGATTTGCACTCTTGCTACATATCATATCAAGTTAAATCATCATGTATCATCATGTTCCAAATTTAACACAAATATAGCCGATATATAAAGAATAATTTCTTCATGTTTATAACAAATTCAATTTAATAAACTACTTGAAAACACATCTAAACGACCTCAAAATGCCAAAAAACAGCATGATTCACTGCATATCAGTGAGTTTTTCTCACTAGATCGTTTTCGATAAACCTACCAAGTTTCATATCAATCGGAGTTCGTCAAATACATGACCACCAACCTATAACCAAACTCGAAGAATAATTGTTTTAAGCAGTTTCATGAATTAAAATAAATATGATATTGATTTCAATTCTTCTTATAATTATACTATGAGCTCAATGCATATATTATGTTCTTCCTATTTCTAGGATACATAATATCTTCTTTTGCAATAAATTATCATTTTATTAAACACACAAGAACCTAAGATATTATATTTTCTCCCATTCAGCGAAAACCGCAATGTCTCTTCTCATGGATGGAGTTGGTCTCACTAGTACCTAAAGATAAAACTCTTTTACTAGTTAAAAATCTCCACCACTAATGTAGATTTATCAAGGATAATTTTTACATGGTACAGTAAGCAGATTTTAATGACTCAAATAAATAGACCATTTTGTGGATCTTACTTATTAATTATAATGCTCAATCCATCAATAGATATAATTTCACATGTACAAATTTATTAAGAATTTTTCATGAGTTCAAATAAACAAACTACTTTAGTGGTTACTATTTATTACTCACAAAATTATCAATTTACGAGTGAAGAAACATGTAGCTCATAAAATTATTTTATGACAGATTATGGACCAGAGCTTAAAAGTCATACCAATAATATAAAACTCATACAAAATACGGTAATCACGTAGGGCATGAAAATATAAATCAAAATTTGAGAAATTTTTTATGTACAAATATGCCAAACGCACCAATCTGTAGTCATCCGGGATATCAAACAGAGGATTTCACTTTCTTACAAAATGATTATATCATCACACAATATCAAGTATACTTTGTAAGACCTAGCCAACAAAATCCTACACCTATATTATTGAATTCAATACAACAACACGTCTATTTACTAATAGCTAACGTGTAAACCCATTATATCACTAGTATTTAATCATGAGATCATGGGGCTCGCTCCCACCACCATTGAATTAAAAACAACTTAAATATTTTTTTAAAAAAAAATTCAGAAAATTAGGAAAACGCCCAAAACACCATCTAAACGACCCCGAATGCCCGAAAAATGACTTACGACATGAGCAAATCTGATGTGTATTGATCATTGGGTCGTTTCACATGGACCTACCAAATTTCAAGTCAATCGGAGTCCGTCAACATGTTGACCTCCAATTTTCTAACCAATTCAGCCAAATAGGAGTTTTTGCATTTTTCTCGGATTAACAAAATTTTCAGATTATTCTAATTAAATATCATCAATAATAAATATATATTAAATGATTTTTAGAATAATCAAAATTATGGGAACAAATATTCATGCATAAAGCAGTAGAGTTTTACAGAAAAATAATCTTTGCGTGTAATTCAAAACTTGCATGTAATTCACATCTTTGTATGTTATTCTTCCCTCTACGTGGAAAATCTTATGTATTTATAGCACAAATTTTAAGGGTTAAAACCCTTTTCCAAAACTTGTTGGGTTTCCTTTCCACCAAGAAAATGATTCCGTTATTTCTTATTATTTAGGCACAGCAGGGACCACCGAATTTAATTAACAAGACTTCCAATTATAAAATTAATTATAATTTTCGAAATTAATATTCACCATAATTAATTACGAATTATTCCACTAAAAATTAGTAATTGCACTCCTTATTTAATTTCGAAATTCATCCATTAAATTTTATTTAACTTCCCATGTTAAGATTCAGATATAAATCAATTAAATTAAATTACTGACAATTTAATTTATTGATTACTTCCTTTAGACTTTCGTTTAACTTATTTCATGTGTCGGATATAAAATTTATCGGCCGAGTTTACACATGAAAACTTATAAGCTTTCATAATGGTGTTTCATCAATCTCTAAACCCAGACATGAATTCCATCAACTAACTATTACTTTGCCAATGTACATTATTATTGTCTAATTTACCAGGCATATTGACCCACAAAAGGATCTCGCCTTTTAATAAATTAAAATAATAATAATATACACAACTAATAATAATTATATCAAGATTAAGAGTATAAGTATATTTAATGGCTAGAGCGTTTATTTTATTAAGTCAGTATAAAATACTTATCTTTATTTGGTTTATTCAATACATACAAAATATACTAGCACAAAAAGTTGGAATTAAACTATTCCCACAATCAAGATAAATTATATTTAATCTTGTGCTACAATCATCCATGATGGTTTGTCCAATTCGACCATTAGATTGTGAACTCAAACTTTATACTTATAAGAACCGATGATTTAATCTTCCGTGTGTAAGCTAAACTCTATACACTAAATTATCTACTATATAAGCAAAGGACACAGACTAACATATGATCTATGTAAACTTTATTAAAACTGATTAAACAGTTATTTCATAATAAATACTATATCTAAACCAAACTCATGGTTAATAGTATATATCCCAACAAATATATGTTCACAAACACCGTATAAAATCACTGTCAGGAGAATCAGAAGAAGAAGACGAAGAAGAAGGAGGAGGAGGAGGAGGAGAAAAAGGTCTGACATTGTTTAAAAAGATGGTACAAATTAAAAAAAAATTAAAAAGTGGATACAGGTTAAATAGGGGCGACCAAATTAAACGCCCATGCAGTTTTTACTATATTATGTTACCCTGTCAACGTAAGAGTAACATTGAGTGGATATGTTTTTCATTTTAGTTCTTGGTGGTAATTTTTCTTTTTGAGAGTAACTCTGTTAGTACTAAGCTAGGCTTGCATATTATTTTGTATAGGTGTGCGGCTATGGTGTCACTGTTGGATTAAGTTATGATGAAATGCTTCGGAGCTTTGGAGGTATGATGAAAACATAAATGTATGTATAAAGGGATCTACTTGAATTTATCAAATTATTCAAAGAGTTAGTTTGCATAGCTATTTATACAAAATGTGAAACATTTTTGCATAGCTATTTATACAAAATGTGAAACATTATACTGCAATAAATATTTCATGAAAATCTGCATAATTATTTACACAAAATGTGAAAGATTGTATTGCGGTAAATAACACCACCAAAATCTGCCTTGAATGCAAGTATTAAAACTGTTGTAGGCTATCAAAAAATATTGAGGCGACCTTTGTTGCACTTCAAATCTGTTGAGGCATATGTATGAACAACAAATTGAGAGTTAGTATAAAAGAGTAGTTGAGTATTGTATGTTTGGTTTTTGCCAGAGGACTTGCTGAATATTGTATGTTTGGTTTCTTCCTTGGATTTGCATCTTGGGTCGATGGAGTGCGATCTGCTTCTTCAGAAATGATGGATTCTACCTTTCTTTTGCTTCCCTCGCCAATAGTAGTTGATGTTGAAGATTGTGACAAGTCGAAGACAGTGTTTTTGCGTGTAAGATAAGATGAAAACGGTTCCGAGTGGTCTATCTGATGTTCTGAGTAGTGATTTTTTTAAATAAATTTTGAACAACTTATCTAGCAGGTGCTCTCTGATATGCTCAACATGTAACAGTTGTTTCCGTGAAAAAACATTTACCACAGAGTAAAGTGAATATTTTAAATTAATTTCGAGTGATAGCAAAATGATTCTAGAGTTCAGTATATGCACCTCCAAAATGGTAGTTTCATATATTTGGTCTGCTGTCAATGAAATCATTCTTTCAGCTAGTTTGTCCGACACTACTACTGCTACTGTTCCGCTCCCGTCTGTAATGTCAACTTCAAATTCGCATCTACAATATTGCGTTTGTGCGATGATAAAGTTTTAGCTATCAGATGTCGCCAGTCACACTAGGCCAATGGCAAGAGTTGTTATTACCTTTGGAATCAACATTCTCTGTAACTTGCAGTTGATACGGAAAAACTTTCTTTTTGCCCTTGATTCGTGCTCGACGTTGACACTCAGAGCATAAAAGTACGAAGAAATAGTGAAATTCACCTGGCAATGATATTTCTTCTTCAACATAAAAATTTTATGCCTGTTGAGAAAATAATAAAAACATACTACTTAGTAATTACAACATAGAACAACTCGCAAGATAAAATGGCGATCCCAATATCGGTAAATCCCATGGATACTATATATTATGTTGAAATTGTTCGTTTTAATTTTATTCACTTACCGCTGTATCTTTCTGCTGAATCTAACATCGATCTTTATTTCCTCTTATTTCCTTCCGACCATATAATTCGTCCCAGTTGTATATTATTTTTATAGTAGCAGTACAGTATACGGGAAAAATATTTTAAGCACATAAGCTATGTGAAGTTCATTTAGCTAAAAATTGTGTTATAAAACGTCAATTGAGCTTTAGTTTCTCTATTCATGTTAATATATGTGTTACTGGATTTGTTTTATGACTTTTTGGAGTTAAATCAATCTCTATAGGTCTACAACTATTTGGCTAATTTTCTTCAGCTTTATTTGTCTTGGGGTATTCCTTTAATTTGTTTTCGTGATAAAACATATCTCTTTCTTTACCTAATTTCTTTAAAATGCCACGCAGTGAAAAACAGAAGGGTAGGCAGTAAAATATTTATCATGGAAGTTCTAAGATTTTCTTTTGGCTAGTCAAATTGTTTCGTTATAGAGCAGTTGACGTAAATGGCTGTAGACGAAATATTACTTTAAATTTTATTTCATCCGTTTCATATTAGACGAGTTAATTTACTTTTTAGTTTGTTCCAAAATAAATAACACATTTTTAAATTTAAAAATAATTCAACTTTAAACTCTTCATCTTACACATTTTACCTTTAATGAAAAGATTTTATAACCACACAAATATCATGGTCCCACAAGTCTTTTACCCCTTAAGCTTTTAAGACCACAAGTTTCAAAAGTCTTTCTACTTTTTTTTAAACTCCGTGTCGAGTCAAACTAACTCATCTAAATTGAAATGGATGGAGTAGAAAATAAGACATAACTCCTTTTAGGAGTTGCAAATAGAGATATTAAATCAAGATTCAATTTTGAGAAAGATAGTCAACAGATCAGATTGTTGTGTACTTTTTGGTATTTAGTATTGGTATTTGATTTAACTCCAAAAAGTCATAAAACAAATCCAGTAACATGAATAGAAAAGCTAATGGTGCAGCTACATCACATGAGTGTTAATTGCTGATACATTTTCAAAAGTTATTCTTGATTCTGCACTATTTTGTGAAATTTGTTCATGTGTTTCTATATGTTTACCACGTCAAACTGTGCTCATGTAGAATAACCATGAGAATTTATGGTAGAATGACATCATATAATATATACAGAGCCTCTTGAATTGCTCAAAGTAGTGGAATTTGGTTTGCAGATAATGATCAAATGATAAGTAGGGGCAAAGAACTAATTTAGCAGTGTTAACCAGACGGGCTGGTACGGGCCGGACACAACAAACAAAAAAACGTCCGGTTATTGTTCCGGGCTAGTTAGTGAATTGGGATTTTTCGGGTTTTGGTGTGCCCGTCCGGGTTCGGGCTTAACATGTTCGGACCGAGCTAGCTCAATTTTATTTTTTTTAAGTATATTTTATTTTTCTTATTCAATGTTATTGATACTTGTGTTTGCAAACTTTTAAGGCTTAGAATTAAACTTTAACCTTTAAATTTTAAGTTTTATATTTGAAATTTGAATTTTAAAATTGAAATTAAGTGGCTACATAAAATTATTTAATAAGACCAATAAGCAAGGATCAAACTTCAAATACTTTCATTTCTTATTTACATTGCATAATAATACTTCAAATTAACATGTCTTATAAACTAACACATTAAACTTAAATAAGTCTATCAAATTCAAAATAACCCAAATTGTCTCAAACCAACTTAAATACAAATTCTTGGAGGACGCACAAGACAACCCTTGATATGCCTCCTTAAACCAGATGTGCCCTCCCAATTTCGATGAACATTAAAGACTCGACCACAGTTCTTGCACTCTACTTTGCGAACTTCTTCATTTTCTTCTACCACCAAGTGTTCCCAAATATGTGAATGCACTCTACAAGCACGAGGCATGATTTAACTTGAACCTAACAAAAATGGTAACCACACTTAACTTGATAATTGTAATTTTGTAGTGGCTACCTTAAATAATTGATAAAACTTGAAATATTAATTAATTGAGAACTTGAGAGCAATAAGCAATTCAATAATCAAAAGGGAATTGAGAGAGAATTAGAGTAGAAGAAGAGAGCAAATTGTAAACAAAATGAAGAAGTGGGGGGGCTATTTATAGTTATTAAAAGACTAATAATATAATTTATCAATTATTAGGGGATAGAGGGGCTATTTTAGTAAGGGGATAGGCCGAAATGGCTAAAAGTGCAAACAATCGTCGTTGCCCAACGGTCATTTTTTATTTTGACCGTTGACAACGATCAGAATTTTTAAAAAAAATCACAACATAAACAGGGTTGGACCGGGCTGGAAGGGTTAGCGGGCTAACCGGGTTCCGGTGCACCGGTAGCCAAAAAATATTCGTTCAAGCCCGGCTCCCCCCATCCCTCACCCAACCCATCCCACCCCTAACGTACCGGGTCAAACCGGGCTATAATTGGGCTGACCCAGCCCGATTAACAGGCTTAATTTCAGGCTTGAAGAGTCTCTATTCATGTCAAAACAGACATCATATATACCAGGTGCAAATTAAACTTTACCAAAATCAATTCAAGCTAAAAATCCTACAAGTGGAAATAAGGGCTCAAAATAAACAGCTGATGCAAAACTTGATCCTCATTCAAGAGGAAGGCTAGTCAAGGAAGGTTAGTGAAAGATAGATCAAAGTCAAAAGACACACCTTCACGAATGAAGGAGATCATCAAGATTCTGTTTGTTCAAATTATAGCCTAAATTATAGCCTGTTTGGCCAAGCTTCTCAAGAGGCCAAAAGTGCTTTTTTTTTTTTTTTAAAAGCACTTTTTTTTTTAACTTGAGGTGTTTGGCCAAGCTTTTTTGGGAAAAACGTATTTTAGGAAGAAGCAGAAAAAAGTAGTTTCTTCCCAAAAGCAGAAGCAGTTTTGACTTTTTTTCTTACCAAAATTACCCTTAACATAATATGTATATACCAAAATAACCGGTAAACCTAATACTTAGAATATTAATGTATAAATATTTCTTATTATTTTTAGGATAGCTTTCTAATATATAGTGACTTTAGGGGTGAATGTTTTTATATTTGTTGAAAGATTTTTAATATATTTAACTTATATTAAAAGAATTAAGTACTTTAAAATTTTATTTTCATATTTTACTTAAATAAAATAAAAAGATTTAATTATTGCATGTAATAACAAATTTTTAAGATTATTTATTTACTTATAATATTAACTATTAAGTAAATCTATTTATGTCCTTATTCGTAATTTAAGCACTTTTTGAAAAGTTTGGCCAAAGACGAATTATTGCTCAAAAGTGTTTTTCAGAGTGATTAGTCAAACACAAAATGTTTCTCTCCAAAAGTACTTTTTTCAAAAGCACTTATCAAAATAAGTTATTTCTCCCGCTTGGCCAAACATGCTATTAAAGTAATACACTGAGCAGTTCATATTGGCCGAGTAATCAACTTTTTAAATTAAAGATTCTGCATCTTCAGACTGTTGACATTTTACACCATTGTCTAGCTACAAGTGCTTAATTTCAATTTAACAGTGTCATTGTCGAGTGAGTAATTACTGTTTTCCCTGAGAAGTTAATTACTATGTTTTATGATCCGTTTGACCTTTAGCATCAATAAATAGCCAAACTTTCATGGCAGTTGAAATTGTTGGTTAGTACTCATTCTTGAGTCTTTGTGTTTAATGTTTGTTATACCTTTATTTAGACCCATCTATCCGTGCTCTAGTCATATATAGATGCACTCCAGCATAAGGGAATTATTTAATGTCATGTCAGTATAGACTTAGCCATATCATCATAATGCAGGATACAACCACTTACTCAGTTACGTTGTTGCACCTCACAACTCAACGTTCATGTCCTGCAACTTCTTGTCACCAACATGGATCTTGTGCTTCAAGTACTTGATAGGAGAACCTGAATCATGATCACAAATTAAGATTGAAGCAGAGAGAAAGGGTTAATGAAGCATCCACAAAGAGAAAAAGACATCAATATCTAAAATGATATTTCTAGGTCTTTAGTATACTGCTTGTGTATGGGGGCAACATATCAAAAATGATTCCATGACTATTTGGGAACTACTAAATGGATTAGATACAGACGTTATTTCATCGATTTATCAAACTTATCAACCCTAATGTTGTCAATACTCCATAGGCCACCTTTTACCTACATTTAGCAAAGCAAACCCAGCATCGCTAAACTTGCCAAGGTAGTACCATGAGCAGACATTTTAAATCCTATTTCTGCAGTTAATCATAACATGGTAGCATTATTTACAAAGTCCTATATTTTCTAGCATTCCCATGTTTGCTCCATATAGAATTACTATGCCTCAATTCCATGTTATTTAACATTTCATCAGGCAGATCAAATGTCTACTTCCAACAATAGAGTAGAATCTCATTCTTTTGCTGAAGAGGGGACAATTTGTCTGTCTGCTACATGCCTCAACCGCTAAAGGTTGTAAAACAACTAACAAGCTAGTTGCAAAAGACAATCACAAAATGGATTATAGCTCTTCATCCCTGAATAGGCAATTGAAAGTCATTATAAATATCAAAATTCAATATTGACATGATACTCGTATCAAGAAAGACAATTAGAACACAGAAAAGCCATCAGAAGTGAAAAAGGATTAGAGCTTTAAATTAAAATAGCATATCCTTGATTAACATAGAAGAGCC